>NW_019268599.1:328455-416709 GCF_002738365.1 Cucurbita moschata | reverse complement strand
ATGAACTTTGTTAAATTCGTTCAAACTCAATTTCATACTACTATCAAGATAGTTCGATCAGACAATGGGACTGAGTTCCTATCTTTGCAACCATTCTTTACTTCTTGTGGTATTGAATTTCAGCGCACTTGTGTCTATACTCCACAACAAAATGGAGTCGTAGAACGCAAGCATCGTCATATCCTAAATGTAGCTAGGTCTCTTCTTTTTCAGTCACAGGTTCCACTTAATTTTTGGGGAGAGTGCATTTTAACGGCTGTTTATCTTATAAATAGAACGCCATCACCATTATTATCTAACAAGACACCCTTTGAAGCACTCTACAAACGACCACCTACATTTCATCATCTTAAAGTTTTTGGTTGTAAATGTTATGCAACTATAGTACATCCTAAGCAAAAATTTGAACCTAGGGCAACTCCTTGTGTTTTCGTAGGATATCCTTGTGGTCATAAAGGTTACAAGTTGTATGACATGCAATCTCACACATTCTTTATCAGCCGTGATGTCAAATTTTGTGAAGATGATTTTCCTTTTTCATCAGCTTCACAAACTTCGACATTAGCTCCTTCGACTCCTGTTGTACCACTTCATGATCCATCCTACTCAAACATCCATCCTCCACCTTCACCTCCTATTCCTTCACCTCCTACTCCTCCTTCACCTCCTATTCCTTCACCTCCTACTCCTCCTTCACCTCCTATCCCTTCACCTACTACTCCGTCGTCTCCTCCACCTTCTCCAGATTCGCCCACTAATTCCAATCCTATCCCACCTGATACATCAGCTCCACTTCGACGTTCTACTCGTACTAAACAGCCTCCAGCTTGGCATAAGGATTATGAGATGTCTTCTGGAGCCAATCATTTAACCTCTAGCTCAAGTCCCGGCACTGGCACCAGGTATCCCCTTCATCATTACCTTTCATTCTCTCGTTTTTCTCCTACTCAACGTGCTTTTCTAGCTCTTATTACATCCCAGACAGAACCTAAAACCTATGACGAGGCAGTTGGCGACCCGTTATGGCAGCAGGCTATGAATGATGAAATTGCAGCTTTGGAACGTAATCATACATGGTCTCTCGTTCCTCTACCACTTGGTCATAAAGCTATTGGTTGTCGTTGGGTGTACAAAATTAAATACAACTCTGATGGTTCTGTTGAACGTTATAAAGCTCGACTAGTAGCAAAGGGGTACACTCAGGTTGAAGGTATTGATTACACAGAAACATTTTCCCCTACAGCGAAACTTACTACACTTCGTTGCTTACTCACTGTTGCTGCTGCTCGAAAATGGTTCACCCATCAGTTGGATGTTCAAAATGCCTTTCTCCATGGTAATCTAGACGAGGAAGTTTATATGTCTTTACCACCAGGTCTTCGCCGACAGGGGGAGAATACAGTATGTCGGCTCCATAAATCTCTTTATGGATTAAAACAGGCTTCTCGCAATTGGTTCTCCATATTTTCTACAACTATACAAAATGCAGGCTACACTCAGTCCAAAGCAGATTACTCTTTGTTTACTAAGAGTAAAGGTACTTCTTTCACTGCAGTTCTAATCTATGTTGATGATATTCTGTTGACAGGCAATGATCTCGAAGAAATTCAATATCTCAAGACTAGTTTACTCCAGAAATTTCTTATCAAAGATTTAGGAAATTTGAAATATTTTCTAGGCATTGAATTTTCTCGATCTAGAAAAGGAATTTTTATGTCTCAAAGGAAGTATGCTCTAGACATCCTTCAAGACACAGGTCTTACAGGAGCACGTCCAGACAAATTTCCTATGGAGCAAAATCTGAAACTTTCTTTAACCGAAGGAGAGAAGTTGAATGATCCAAGTAAATACAGACGGTTGATTGGCAGATTAATATATTTGACCGTCACTAGGCCTGACATAGCTTATTCAGTTCGTATGCTTAGCCAATTTATGCATGAACCAAGAAAACCACATTGGGAGGCAGCTCTTCGAGTTATGAGGTACATTAAAGGCACTCCTGGTCAAGGACTTCTAGTGCCATCTGAAAACAATTTAAGATTACAGGCATATTGCGATTCTGACTGGGGTGGTTGTCGAACTTCCAGACGATCTATTTTTGGGTTCTGCATTTTCCTCGGAAATTCAATTATTTCTTGGAAGTCTAAAAAGCAGACTAATGTGTCCAGATCATCAGCAGAAGCCGAGTATCGAGCTATGGCAAATACTTGTTTAGAGTTAACTTGGTTAAGATACATTCTTCAAGACTTGAATGTTCCACTGTCCGAACCAGCATTATTATATTGTGATAATCAAGCAGCATTACATATAGCAGCCAATCCAGTTTTTCATGAACGTACGAAACACATTGAAATAGATTGTCATATAGTTCGAGAAAAATTACAAGCTGGAATCATCAAACCGTGTTATGTTTCGACCAAAATGCAATTGGCAGATGTTTTTACTAAAGCTTTGGGAAGACAGCAATTTGACTTTTTGAAGGACAAGTTGGGTGTGATCGACATACACTCTCCAACTTGAGGGGGAGTATTAAGAGGATATTTTGCCGTGGTAATTAGTTAGAATATATCTTAGATATTTAGGAAGCTGTTAGAATAGATTTGATTAACCGTATATTTTATTTATTTACCAGATTTAATTAGATATATATTTTTCTATTTTTAGGTATTAGTTGATAGTTTGTATCCTATTTAAACGTGGTAAACCTGAATGAAGATCATACTTTTGATCTCAATTCTATTTCTATTTCTCATTCTTAACAAAAAGAATTTCATAAAAAAAAAAATATATATATTTTAACCTAAGTGGTCATTATTGTTTGTGTCATTTTTTAAACATATTTAACTCATCTAATTCATTAAATTATTTTAAAAATTTGTGTTATTTTTTAGATTAGCTTAGGTGACCTTACACTTTATTAATCAAGGTCGAAGGAATTTAAATAAAATAAAGAATCTATAGGTTAAATTGTCGGAAGGAATTTGGTTTTTAATTACTTGTAACTAATTTATTTGGATATTTTTAGTACTTGTACCAGAAATTTAAAATATTTAAAATGATTATTGTGAATGTTAAAATTATTTCTAAACATATTCTTAATCAATGAAAATGTTTTTATATGTAATTTTTATAATACAAACTTGATTTTGAGTAATTTAAAATATGTTCTTTTGGAGTAAATTTTAATATAATAAAAATAATTTTACCAATCTTAAAATCGGATAGCTTGTGACAGTTAAACAAGAATAATGATAATAATAATAATAATAATAAACGTGAGCGATAAAAAAGAAAAAGAAACGAGTAGATACCAAAAGAAAAAGAACAAATCAACTGAAAAGAGAAAGGCTTGCAGAAAAGCGAAAGGGAAATTTCCACGGTGAAGAACAGAGCAGATCGGCTATAATGAACACAATGCAGTGTTGGGGCTCTAATCTATTCCCAATTGATGCAAAAGGCATATGTTTCTTACAATTTCCTTCACCATAGACATATTCAACTGCGAGATTATGAGCTTTGATTCGTCCGTAAGCATTGTTTTGGCTGTGTGACAGATGCAGATTGAATTATGGCTTTATCCTGTGCTTTTCCCGCAATTCCTTCTTCCTTTTGCTTTCTTTGCTTGTTTCATTCCAACAAATCGAGCAATGGGTTTCATCAAGAGACCAAGATTTGCAAGGGATTTGGCGGAGTGACAGCCCCTTCGAGCTCTGGCGGAATTCGAGGCGGTGATGGGGATTTAATTGGTTCGCGTTCGAGGCAAGCGGCTGGTTTTCTTATCACTCGCCATAGCTCTTGGAATTGGAGATTGAATGCTGTTAGCATTGACTCCGCAACCAACTCCCGAGCTCGTATCTCCACTCTTCACGACAAAGGCCACAATGTTGCCGCCGCTACACTTGAATTCCACGTTACTTGTTACCAGGTGATTCTCTAGGCATCTCGCCTGCCCTCTGTTTGGTTTAATGATCTCACTGCTTATTTTACGTTGATGCAATAACAAAGGCTTTTAGCTTTGTTGTGGTCTATCCTGTTTGCATTGATGACGCGGCCCTGCTTGAAAATATTGGAAGCATAAATGTCTGGTTAATTTGTCACGCTGCCTGTTTTTCATTTTTATTTTTATTTTTGTTTTTGTTGCAGTGAGTTAGTTTAATAGTTTTGTTGAATTCCTCTAGTTTTTCAAATTTTGTTGTTAAATTCTTTATTAATAGAGGGCTAGTCTCTTCTATTGAACAATTCGAAATCCTTTGGGTTATATTTCTATGAGAATTATCTCGTTTATTATTTAGGCTAAATCAGTTCCCTTTTCAGTGTAGTGTTTAGCAACGAATGCTAGATGGTGATGGATACATCCTTTGATCTTTTGTTGTTTGGCCGTAGTTTTAGTTTCTGGAGATTGTTGGAGGATAAATTTCTGTTCATGACACTAATTTAGCCTTTAATTTAAAGAAACAATGCCACTACATGTTATATGCAATCCAAGAACTTCTGATTAGTATACTGAATTCGGGGATAATTTTCATGTAAACAATCGAAGGTATTTGATAGAAGGATGAAAACAAAAGGAAAGTGGATTTTCCTGCTTGTCCCCTCTTGGTACCTAGATTTTTTTAATATGCTTTTTTTATTTAATTATTGAGTAAACATCAATTTTTAAGCCATAATTTGACAATGTGAGTCAATTTTTATCCTAAGCTTTCAATTGAATCAAATATTCAACAAGAGAGGAAGAACACAGCCTAAAGACCTTAGGGATGAGGAATCCCTAAGGCTAAAACGGAGGATCAAAAAAAATAAAAGGCTTCCTATCTTGATTGTCGAGCATTCACCGTGTATTACAAAAAGATTTGTGTAAAACACTTCATTAGAGGCAATGAACTGTACACTTTCAAAAGAAAAATTGTTTGAGGAAGATTTATCCGAAAATAATCTGCTGTTTCTTTCTTTCCACAAAAGGCCAAAGAATAGCTCTGCAAGCATTCAACCACGAAATCTTAGCTTTCTCTTTAAACCACCAGTCGGAGAGAAGCTCACAAAGGCTATATTTCTAGGGGAACACCAAGCCGAATTGAAAGATTCAGGACGAAACACCATCCCTTGTAAGCAGAAGGGAGGTGGATACTGGATTCAGAACTTTAGTCGCAAAGGAGGCAAATATTTGGGGGAAAAAGTATTTTTGTTAATTCTTTTAATAAGAGTCCATTTTATTAATAATTGTAATCTAGAAAAGGATGTAATATCCATCATGTTTAAAAAAGACCTTTATTTATAAGGATGGAGGTATGACTATAGGAAGTAAAAATATTAGACAGTTTACACCAAGATATAGCTTGGTAAACAATATTGTTGAAGAGCTTTGTATAAGTATGTGTTTTTTCTGCGAATACTCTTTGATTTCCTTCTTTTCACAGATTCCAAAAAAAAGGCATGATGAGGTTTTCCATAGTGGGTTTTTGTATTCTAGAAGAGATAGGACGTTAAAGCCATGTCCAATAGATCTTTTGCCTCTCTAGGAAATGTGAGATGCCATCCGAAGATATTGAGAATCGTTGTCCAGAAATCTGAGTATATGTGCATTGCATAAATAAGTGACTTTGTGATTCATTTTTTTTTCTTGCATAATGGACACCAATTTAAAATAAAGTCAGGTAGGGTATTCTTTTTTGAAGATTTTTCACTTGTGTTAATGGCTCTATGTGCTATTTCTCAAAGGAAGAACTTCAACATTTTAGGGTGATTTTCTTTTCATACTATCTTCGTTAGTGTGAGATTTATTGCTTGTACTTTTTTCCCATGTCCATCATCAAAGATTTTGTAGAGAATACCCTGTCAGCCCTAAGAAGCCAAGTTAATGAGTCTGCTTCATTTGTTAGGCTTAATTCGGCCCATTTCGTGCTTTGTTATCATTTAGGTTCCTACCAAGCTTTAGGTCCCAGAATTTGTTGACAACATTCCACGTTTCTTTGATCGTAACTCTTTTGCTATGAGAGAGTCTATACAAAAGTTGATTCCGTTGGGTTAGCGTGGTGTTTTCAATTCATGGGTTGGTTCAAAATGATTTGCTTTCTCCATCACTCACCCTATTGCGAATTTGGTTGGTGATGAGGTTTTGATGTTTCTCTATGTACTTCCATGACTTTTTTGGCAGAAGATGGAGGGGGTCGATTTTTGCATGATGTAGGAGTATATTTAGCCTTTATAAGTTTTCTCCACACGACATTTTCTTCATGATGATATCTCCATATCCATTTTGCAAGGAGAGCTTTGTTCTTCTTTATTGAAAATAGACCGAGTCCTCCAGTTTCTGCTGGGAGGTTTGTGATATTCCATCGAACAAGATCTGGGTCATCTTTCCTCAGATAGTTCCTGAATAGTTTTTCTATATCCTTAGCCACTTTTTGTGGCATTTCGAAGAGAGACATATAGTAAGTGGGGAGGTTGATTAGTGTGGTTTGTATTCGGGTGAGCCTTTCGCCTTTTGAAGTATAACATGGACCATGTTGACAACTCTACTTTTTCAATAATAGTCTTCCAGAAGGAAAAAGATTTATGGTTTCCTTTTAAGGGGAATCCTAGATACATATTCAATCATTCATCCTTTTACAACCGTATATGCTAGCAAATTCTTCAATAATCCCCATGCTAACATTGATACCAATAACCTCTATAAAAGCTGTTTGTTGTCCAGTATTTGTGAAATGGAGAACCTTTTTAAGACGTTTTGATAACACTTTTGCTATGATTTTATATAGTCAGTTCATAAGACTTAAGGGTGAAAATCTGTGATAGGACGGGCATCCAGTTTCTCTGAGAATAAATGTATGTTTCGTTTAGGTTGCCAATGATAACCCCCTTCTCAAACCATCTAAAACACTCGCATAATATCGGCTCTCAAAAAGTTTCAACATTTTTTTTAAAAATGAGGTAAATTCATCCGTTCTTGGAGTTTTGTTGGAGACCAGGTGCCGTATCGCCTTCCCCACCTCTTCTTCGGTGAAAGTAACCTTGAGGGAGGCAGCTTGCTGTTGATCAATAGGACTCCACACAAGATCATGGAGAAATTTGATGAGGGCATCGCCTAAGGACATGTAAAAAGACACAAATTTTGAGATAATTTCATCTTCGTTTACTAAACTTTGACTTGTGTCGATAGAATATCCATGATGGTACTCTTTCATCTCTTTGTAGCCACGATACGATGGAAAAATTTGGAGTTTATGACACCCTCCTCTAGTCATCGTTTTTTACATTTTGTCTCTAAGATTGCTCTTCCTTTGCTGCCAACGAAATAATTTCTGTTTCCATGAGCTTTTTGTGTGTTTATAACTGATGTAATAGAGCAAGTTTCCTCCATCTGATCAAGGAGAACAATTTCAGTTAGCAGTTAGTTTCATTTTTGTGAAAATACAACCGAGAACCTCCTTGTTCCATATCTTCTTTGCACCCTGTCTGAAGTATTCAAGTTGTTATGGGCTACGATCACATGAAAACTTGACCTTTTTTTGACTATTCCAATTTCAAATTAATTTGGATAAGGTCTGATGGAGATGACTAATGTTCCTGTGAAGTAAGCTTGAAGCTTATTTGCTTGAGAACAACCCTGAAGCCTGGGATCCGCAAAATTAGTCATTTTCTTCATTTGGTCTTGTGCCTTCATTTGGTTCTAAAACTTTACATAATCCCTAGACATCATAAAATAATGCCTCTTATAAAGTTTCATAACCTTTGGAGGTTATTTGGGTCATGAACCGAAGGTAGGTTACCATAGGGGCATTATGGTCATTTTATACCGTTACTTGATATAGCTACTTATCCTTATCCAAAGACCACCAAATTTTCATATGTAACCTTAACGTGTCATATTATGACTAGCATTAAAATTTGATGGGAAGCGGAATTCATTTAGTGGGTTATTTTAATGTTATTTGATTCTAAAAAAAAAAATGCTCGGTTTAGGTCCTTAACTCACGACTCTTGACTGAATTCTTCCATAATCCTTCATACTTAACTTAAGGTTCACGTTGAAATCCAAACAATTCCTACAAGTATTTTTTTTTTAAGAAAAGTCCAGATTTGCTACTTACCTTTTGGTCGATGTTCGGGGCCTCGATTCTCGAGCTTTCGGTACTCGGATTACTCCAATTTTTCTTTGATAGCTTTGTTAGGATGTCTAATTTCTAGAACCATCAAGAATTTCATGAGAACGGGTCTCGAAGGGGGTTAATTTTGAGAACCAAGAGGAAATATGAAGTTGAGCTGACCATCTGAAAATAGACGAGCGCACCATCTGAAAATCAGCCTCTCCAACTGATTTCAAAGTGTTTCTTCCCTTGATTTCTTCGTGGAACTTAAAGATGGTACATCAAGGAAGAGATGGGGACAAACATCTTACCTTTTCTTGCAATGTAGCTCAACTTATAGGCCTTCATAGTCGATGGAAAATCTGTTTCCTCACCGAAGTAAACCGACTGGAATTTCTTATTGGTTGGAATGATTTGGACACTTTCAGGCCACAATTTCTTCACACTTCTTCCTTATATTTCCCTCAAGCTTACAAATTTATTTTGAAGGGATGACTTCACGTGATCGTGGCTAATTTTGGAGTCAAAACCTCGGTTTGCAAGTCAACCAAGACGCAGAAACTCGATCCTCTTGGGCAGCTTGATCTAGGCCTCATTAGGTTTCGTTTTCTTCATAAAAAACGTTCAACTTAATCCCCTAAAACTAATGAAATGCTTAATTTTGAACCAGAGGAACCATAGGTAAAAAATTCAAATTTACCCCCAAATCTTACCTGAAAACGATTTCCTTCGGTTGGCATGCTCTTGAGGTTGTTCTTCAAGGTCTCCTATGCAAATACTCCTTGATGGTGTAGGAACTGAATGGGATAGGTTAGAAATGCAGAATTCGTGTGTAACCTCGGATTGGGAATTCAAGTTTTTTCTTAAACTCGTTAATGACAGACTGTATAGGGTAAACACGTTAGAGACACTTTCACCACTCGATTTCTTCACCAAAGTTGTCGGCAATCTTATTTAGAAGGTGTAGAACAAGTTCATAGGGAAATAGTGGATTATAGCTTTCGAATTTAGAAGAAATCCAAGAGGGAGAGATCCAAAAACAAAACTCTTATAACTTGTGATGGGAGGCTTGCCAACTCATGTTTCTTGCTCCAAATGACCCCCCATACTTCATAATTTATAGAGGGAGCTTAAACCGATATTGAAACATCTAGAACCGCCTCTAATTTGAAGTTTAATTTTCTAAAATTTTTGACGGAAATATCTTCTTCGATCAAGGGCCGACCTTCATTTTGAATGGCAGCCGTTGGATTTGATGAGTTCTGTGTCTTCTAGAACATATCAAAATTCGGGGAAGATCAACGGTTGGATTTTGAGATATCCTCGATTTTATGCAGGCTGCCCTTATGGTTGTAAATCTGGTCTTTTTGTTTCGTAAATATTTCAAAGTTCAGGGGTATTTTAGTGATTTGCCACTTTTTTAAAATTATTTTGTTATTTTTTTCAGAAAAATACAAAATTTTTTAAAAGTTTTTTTAAGGTTTTTTTGGTTGTTTCCCCTTCTTGAGTATCTTGAAATTCCTTCTTGGTAAGGAATTAAAAATCCGGAAAGTTCCTTAAAAATTATAAAAATGGCATTTTTGCCATTTATACTTACTTTTTCCTTTCCAATCCTTTTCCAAAGACCTTAAGTTCTCAAGAAACCTTCTTAGGGCATTGAATTTACCACCTTGGGTCTCTCAGATTCTCCATAGGTCATTTAGTCTTCTCGTGGGTTAACTTAACTTATTCAGGGCATTACAATAATAAACCACATTGTGTTAGCTTTATGGTCAACAAAGACCATAAAAATAATAAAAGGCTTATAGGGAATAGATTCAAGCCATGATGGCTGCTTACCTAGGATTTAATATTCTATGAGGTTTCTTGTCAACAAATTCTAGATGCTATTCAGTCGTCCTTTGAGAATATTTGAGGTGTGTGCAAGTTAGCTTAGACACTTACAAGTATAAAAACAAGTCTTGAAAAATATGAAAGAAAACTTTACCATCCTTAATTCATTGGTTGAATGATACAAGGAATTGATAAGTGAAAACTAGCTTCTCTTGCAATCACTAAACATAAAGGGTGATCTTGAGTTAGCAAATAGAACATCTCTCAAGGTCTGGACCTTTCAAATGATAGGGCGACTTGTATCTTTCTTTTCTTTTTTTTTTGTAAATATCTCATCCTTGCTCTTTGCTATATTGCTCACCCTTAACCGTGTTTTGATAAACTGATGAATTATGTTTGATATGTGCCTTTTTATTTTCTTTAGTCTTACAAGTTTATGCTTTAATGACTTGAACAAGCCGTGATTACATTGTCAGCTCACCTTTTTATGATATATTTTCAATTAGTTATAAGATACAAACGTTCATTGTGCAGCTTATTGGTGTCCCAGAAAAATCGGAAAAAGATGAGATTGTTAAATCGGTGATGGAATTAAGAAACGTTGAAATCGAAGAAGGTTACTCCGTTGATGCCATTGCATCTCGCCAGGTTGGGACTTTATGTTGACTGGTTGAAGTACATGTTGATTCTTTTCTTTGCCAACATTTGGTTTAGAGTTGAACGGTTTTCTAGTTATCATGGCTAGTAGTTTCATATGAATGAAAACACTTGAATATTTGCTAGACTTATATCTGACGTATTCCCAAGAAGGTGGATGCTAGGTCTGTGGGAGATCATTGACATTAGCCTTATGTACAAGATATTTTTAGGATTTTATCTGAGTGATTGAAAAGTTTCTTGCTTTCAATGATTTTGGAATATCAATCGGCTTTTATGGCAGGTCGTCAAATTTTGGATGCCTCCCCTTCACTCAATGAGCTCTTAGATGTTTGATTGAAAAAGAAGGGGTGGTCATTGAACTTGATATGGAGAAAGCTTTTGATAAATTTGATTGGGACTTTCTAGATGAAATTTTGAAAGTTAAGTGTTCTGGCTTAAAATGGAGAAGTTGGATTAGAAGTTGTACCGTGGAGATTTTTCTCTATCATCATTAATGGAAAGGCAATCCTCTTTTACCTTTCCTTTTCATCTTGGTAGCCAATTGCCTTAGTGAATTATTAATGTATGGTGCATCTAAGAATTTGGTTAGAGGCTTCTAATGGGTAGGGATAGCCTTCATATAAACTGTTTGCAATTGCTTGTGACACAATTTTTTCTCCTCCCAAAGAGGAAAACAATAAGCTAAATTATAAAAAAATATATTTGAGCTTTGCACTTTTGTTTAAAAAATACTCCTATTCTTTCAAAAGTTGCAATGTTACCATTGACCATCCATAAATGTATTGAAACTACTATTGAACTAGAAAATTCATTAGGATGTTGGGCAAAAAGTCAATAGAATGAAATACGTTCTTTTAGACTTAATACAAGCTAGTGTTCTAGCACCAGACGTTGTTCTAGGTCACCAGCAAGTTGATTCTCTGTCCAACATTCTAATGAATTTCTATTGCAAGTGTATATTTGAACGTTTATGAAAGATCTAGAATGCTGTTACAACTTTTGAAAAAAGTAGGAGTATTTTTGAAACAAAAGGCAACTTTCACTGGTGTTTTTTTTAAGCATCTAGGCTGAACATCAATCGTCAAAATTCTGCATTTGTAAGGGTGAATTGTGATGAGTCGTGGTTGGAACACGGGGCTGGAAAGTCTTATTGTGGGGTGGGAAATTTCTCTAACACTTATCTGGGGCTTCCTCTTTATGAAAATTTTAATTCCTCTTGGCATGCAATTGTTTTTTTTCATTAGTAAAAAGCATTTCACTGATGTATGATATTTACAAAAGGATGGTAAATCCACATGATGATTACAAAAGGCACTCCCAATTTGATAAAAAGGATGCATAACTATGTGAAACGAAGACAATTTACATCAAGAAATTGATTAATAAACAACGTGATTAAAAAACCCATAAAATGTGAGCTATTTGTACAAGAACGCCCTTTGGTTTTTTTCCTTCCATCATGCCCAAAAGAAGGCACGGATTATATACATCCACAACATAGCCTTCACATCCCTATAGGGGTGTCCCGTCTGAATAATGGTCAAAAAGACCTCCACATCACAAGGGATTGTCAAATACCTTCCAAATTGAGAAAGTAGAAAGAAAACTTCTAAATTGGCTGCATTTCTTTATTTCTAAAGGTGGTAGACTATCATTAATGTAACTCTTTCCATTGCCCAATTATTATGTCTCTCTTCAAATTGCTGAGCAGATTCCTCTTTCTTTCTCTCTTATACGTTGGTTTGGATGTTCCTTGGTTGAACTATTGCAATTTCCAGTACACTCGTTTTTTCATAAGAAATTTATGGAGGATTTTGGGACCATTCGTTTGTAAGTTTTGATCCTCCCTTGGTTGGTACTTTTAATGTGCCGTTTGGCCTTCCTCGAGAGGAAGAAAAAAATGTTCATGTTACTGCTGGTTTTGATTAGAAGAGATGAATTATTGTTTGGAGATGGTAAGAGAATTTCTCTTAAAACAGGGGGGAGTTGAAGCATTCTACACCTATTTCTTCTACTCAGATTCAGGAAGTTGTTTCGTCACAGGCTGTTATTGGTGAAAACCCAAGCAAAAATTAAAAAGTTATGTGGAAGTGATCAGGCAGGATTCTAGCTTTCTTCAAAGTTATGATCATTTGAAAGCAGTGCCCATTGTGATTTCTTTAGGTTTTTTCTTTTTGGGTGAGGAAAGAGAGAAAAGTGGTGGTTTTGTACTTTAAATCCATTTTGGTGGTTTCTAGGATGCTTGCTCACTACTCTTGGAAGGATTTGTAGATCACATTACAAAATTATTTCCAGTCCGAAATTTCAATTAATCCATTTCTGGATGACAAGACTTTGATAAAGATTGATGGTGATTTCTTTGATTTGAATTTGATGGAAAGTGGGGTCTTTTTTGGTGATCTTCATTTGAAAATTGACCGTTGGAAGCATTCTGATACAATGCCACTACAAATGTACACACATTACACTCATGGCAAAAAAAAGCAGCCATGTATGGAATCCACTGACGATGACATGTAAAAGAAGAATAATTGAAGGTTGACCAATTCAAACTATCTTTTGTTGTTGGTTGAATTTTTCTTCATGCATTTTTTCAGTTCCCGTATTGTAAGAAGTCCACTCTCATTTATATTTTTAGTTATTTCTTTTGTTTTAGAAGGATGATCCTTCATGGTTGGGTCATTGTTCCATTGGTGTAACAACTAATGCTGGTCATTGTTCCCAGGTCTCCACTTTCATAGTTATTTCTTTTGTTTTAGGATTATAATCCTCCATGATTGAGTCATGGTTTCATTGATGTATCAATGATTGTTATACAACTTGTATAATTAGTCATAAACATCAATGAAGAGGGTAGCAAAAGATTCTCAATTTAGTCCGGAGTACTTTTAACTTAGAGGTATTAAGGTTCCCTCTATTTGAGCCTTACAACTATTCAAAATAGGTCTAAAGAAGAGTTCTACTTCTTCACCCACACAAACACCTTCTACCTTCACTTATGAGAGACCCATAACTCGATCTTGGACTTGGACCTATAACAAATTCCCATCTAGAATTTATAGGGAGGATGGATCTCTATGAAGAATTTACCTTTGATATATTGGAAATAACCCTTCTTTGAAGCTATAGGGCAACATTTTGGTGGTTGATCTGTATTTCCTCCCAAACACTTAACTTTATTGATTGCTTGGCTGCTGTAATTGAAGTTGAGGAAAACATTTGTGGCTTCATCCCAGCAGAAATTGGTGTCAAGGATGGAAATATAAATTTTTTTCCCTCCGTTTCTGTTGATATAGTTTCTTTATACCCTCCAAGCAAGATATTTTTTTCCCTCCCTAGTGCAGGTACACCCAATCTCTCTCTCTCATCGCTAGAGATTATCCTCTCAAATACAATATTTTACTCTACTTCAGGAAAAACCGAATGAAACAAAGGCAGAAAAAGTCATCCCGATTTCGGTGACCCTCACACCAACAACCATCAGAATTCTGGCACCATGGTTGAAAGAACACCACATGTACTTCATTGCAGTCTCATCACGGAAAAAAAGAATCCACTACAGCCAAGAAACAGTGCAAACTAATTGGGGAGATTGCTGGCCTCCTCTCAAACATCAATTATGATAAATCCAGAAATTCCCAATCGGGTGGCCAAAACCTTTTCCGATTATCATCTCTTGGAATGTCAAAGGCTCGAGAGACTAGTAGAAGAGAGCCCTCATCAAAACCTTCCTCCTCAAATCAAATTTGATCATTCTTCCAGAAATAAAATTGAATTCTAGTGATTGTTAAATCCCTTTGGAGTGCTAGACATAATGGTTGGAAATCTTTGGATGCCTCCGCAACATCGGGGGGATCTTAATGATGTGGAATGACCCAGCTACGATCATCTCTGAAGTCACTGAAGGTCTGTACACCATAACCACATATATTCCTTTGGCTAACGGTTACATTCTTTTGGATATCAAGGATCTATGGCCCCTGTAGATACCAAGAAAGACCCCTCTATTGGTAGGAATTACTGGACCTCTCTTGCCTTTTCACAAGAAATTGGCATTTGGCCGGTGATTTCAGTATCTTCCAATGGGCACATGGAAAATCAACAGAAAAGTCACCGAAGGCATGAAACATTTTATTAATTTCATAAGAAAAGATAAACTCATTGATCATCCCCTTAGTAATGGTCTTTATACTTGGTCGAACAATAGATCCCCACCCACCTTGACAAATCAATGATGCTCATCGATTGATTTCTGGCTACTGAATGTCTCCTAGAAAAATTTAGTAATGCTGATGTCTGAAGACTAAATAGAGGTACATTGGATCATTATCCATTGTACTTTGCATGGGCCTCTCACTCTTTCGTTTTGAGAATATGGTTGGATCACATTGAATTTTTGCCCACGATAGAATACTGGTGGAAGAACACACCTTTCTGTGGCAGGTCGGGACATAGATTCATTAGTTCAACACACGTAAGAAGCTCATGAAAGCTGAACTCATTTTGTTGGCAGCAAAGGAAGAGCAATCTTGGAGACAAAAGTTTAAAAAAAGATAACTTGAAGAGGGTGACATAAACTCCAGATTTTTCCATCACATCATGGCCTCAAAGAAACAAAATAGTACCATCATGAAAATTCTATCGACACAAAGACGAAGATAAGTTAACGAAGATGAGATTGTCTCAGAATTCATGTCCTTTTACATATCATTATGTACAAAGGACGATATCTTCATCAAATTTCCCCACGATCTTGATTGGAGCCTTGTTTGTGCAGTGTGCATATAGTTATAATTTATGGATAAAGATTCTCAATATCGTTGGATGACACCTTACTTTTCCTAGGGAGGTAAAAGAATTATTGGATGTGGTTTTAACATACCACCCCTTCAAGAATGAAAAAACTATGTCATGGACAAATCTCGTCGTATCTTTCTTTTGGAATCTATAGAAAGAAAGAAATCAAAGAGTAATCATGGAGAAGACACCGACTTATACGAGACTCTTTGACAATGTCATTTACCATGTCATTTCTTGGTGTAAATTGTTTGATATTTTTACTTCCGGTAGTCATGCATCCCTCATTATAAATTGGTAAGGTCTTTTGTAAGCATTATTGATAACAAATATAATGAAATTGTCTCTTATATATATATATAAATAAAAGAGACTTCATTGGATGAGTTTCTCTTGTTTGTAAATTCCATAGCTTCAATGAAATTGTTTCCTTTCTAAGAAGGAAAAATAGAACTTTTGAAATCTTCTTTGAGGAAAGATGAAGAGATTTGTTATGGAATGCTCTCTTTTTACTCTCATCATAGGAAATTTGGTTTATTGACAATGCGACCCCCATTGATCTTCCTCTTTCTAATGATTCTTGGTCTAGCTTTTTGGAAAATTTCTTTATTCTGTCTTTGATGGACTGATTTTTAGTAGCAGCCCCTGCCTTGAATATTGTCGAGATCCTCAGCCACCCTCCTACAGAGAATGCAATATAGAGGCCCAATCAAACTGGATAGCTTCCTCAATACTCAATCAAGTTGACTCTTTTGTGGATAACCTGGCACACATAAATAAATTTTTTGGAGATATGTTTTAGGAATTCCTATAGATGGCCGATAGAAAAATGTGGAATGCACCTCCTTAGATGGCACGAAGTGAGGGACGTTTGGGGAGTACTGATTGAAAGAAGAATTACAAAATCCATCCTCATTCAACTTTTATTCCTACCAAATTTTTCTCTCTCATCGAGACGTGGAGTTACCAGAAATCCTTTCTTTTTTAGAGAAGAAATGTATATGAAAGGTGGAGGATAATATTATAACTTATGAAAGAACAGGGGAATTTTTGAAACAAATGACAAAGTTTAGGAGCTTTTTTTTTTAATAATTTAGTCTTTATTTTTTCACCTGCTAGTCCTTTTATAATTGAGGGGCCATATTAAGTTGTACTTCATCATTTTATAAAACAGGAGAAAAGCGTTCTCTTCATATTTATACAATGTTATTTTGGGATATTGCAGGATCTTTTAATGGATGTGAGAGATAAGCTTCTGTTTGAACCACATTATGCTGGTAATATGAAGGAAAACATCCCACCTAAGTCTTCCATTCGAATTCCTTGGGCTTGGTTGCCAGGTGCTCTTTGCCTTCTTCAAGAGGTAGTTCAACATGCATAGTACTCACCTTTTCGGGAAATTCATGTTATACCCTTTTAATTTTTTTTTTTAATAACATTTTGTAGCTTAAACATTTCCAGGTTCAGTTGTTAAATTATAGGTTGCATTTAGAGTAATTTTATTTTTGCCCCTAAAGTTTGATTCTCTTGTTTGTTTCTTAAGCATGCAACCTCTTTTTAATATTTCTTATGCTAACGTTGGTTGAATTTTTAAAAAGCTGAAGCACTTTCTTGTTGATTTTAGTCTGAAGGGAGTTCTATCTTTTCCTTTTATTCATCTTGGAGTGAGACGAATTGAAATAGATGAAAGATGAGTAATGTAATTTTTATTTCTTCCCTATTTGTTTAGGTTGGACAAGCAAAAATAGTGCTCGACATTGGAAAGACAGTTATTCAATGTCCATTGGCTAAGCCTTATATGCACGATATACTGCTTTCCATGGTATTAGCAGAGGTATGTTGTTATGGACAGTAGGCCAAGACTCCTGGAACACCCCATTCTTATTTTAGTCTTGTTATACTTCCTATTCTTATATTAGGTGCTTTCTTGAAGTGTGCAATTGCAAAGATTGGTTTTGAGAAGAACACGGTGTCTCAAGGTTTTGAAGCTCTGGCACGTGCTCAATATCTACTAAGAGGTCAAACATCTCTTCGGAAACTAAAATTGTTATCTCAGGTGAAAGTCCAGTTCTTTTATTATGTCAATTTTGTATTCTAATAAACTGTTAGGAAATTTAATGCTCCGCCTATTATGCATGTAGACTCTTGTACCTTGACTTGGCCGACCACCGTTTTTTCTCTGTGATAGTATATTTTCTTTCCCCCTTGGGGGTTTCTAGCTTGTGTATATAATATCTAGAGTGTTTTTGAGAAGAAATCCAATTTTTGTTGAATTAGTGAACAGTTCTGAAGTACAATACTTGGCAATAAAATTTGATAATTTTGAAAACGAATAGGGATTTCGAGCAATGTAAAGGTCACTCTCACTCTTCAGTTTTCTTTCATTTTTGGTCTCTCTCCTTTGTTATTCAGTGTGTAAGAATTGGTTTTCACTTTGGATTATGGATTTGTCATTCGAGTATTTGTTAAGTTTAGAACAAGTATTCTTGTATATAGATCAAAAATGGTATGTTCATTATTGAAGAAAAGGGGAGGAATATTCAGCTTCTTCTCTTTCTATCCATAATTAGTATTTTTTGTATTTGGAATAATAGTTTTGTTATTGTAGAAAAGAGGTAGATCATTTGCGAGAATAAGTACCTTCGTAATTTCATATTTGATCCGTGTTTTTAGATTGAAAATGATAGGTACATTACTGAGGAAGGTTAAATTGACATTACTTTGAGTTGGTTACCTACTAATGCTTTGCTCACCCAAGGCTCCCAATAGGCCAATACTAACATTTTCGTGGTCTGTACAAGATATTGTTAAAGAATGCAAAAGAATTTTTTTTTAAGAGAACCTTTTCATTGATAAGTGAAAAGTTACAATAGTAAAACCCAAGTTAAGTCTATTTATCCAAAATGAACAAAGTAACAAAATTTCAAAAGACCATCAACCTAACCTACCCACAACAACCAACTCAACCTAGATTACAAAAGGACTCCCATGAGTACATATTTCAAATAAAGAACTATTGCAAAGATATAAAGAAAGAATGCGCCATGAAGCTGACACTTGTTTCATGAAAGAAAATCTCTTTTCCCGTAATATGCTTTTATCTTACAAAATTATCGAACTTTTTTCCTTCCAAATGTCTCATAAAAAAGTCTTTATTGAATCAATCCACAATACATTCTTTTGCCTACCTTCTGAATCCATTTCATTCTGGTAGAGAAAATAAATAGTTTAGCTTACTGATATAAATTGTGAGGCCCCTAATTGTAGAAGTGTATGTTAGGAGGGCAAAGATGGAAATATTCACTTCATCAGTTAATGCCCGTTGTTAGTATTTATATTTTGGATGGTACTTTTGTCGAGGCTCATGTTTTGTTGTTAGTTTGTCATACCAGTCTGGATATGAAAAGGGAGAGACCCACCCTCTCGAAAGGTTGCTGAAACTTGGAATCTCATTCTTTATTGACTAACTATATCATTGTAAGAAGGATCCTTACAAAGTTGTATAAGAGAAATCATCCCGGTTAAGATGAGGAGCATGTCACAATGCATACTTGAAGAACGAAGGGAGAGTCGAAGAAAAGTATGTAATCAGTTTGTGATAAGATCCCAGAGCTAGAAAAATTTATGGGCAAAAATGAATAGAAATATTAGGAGGCTCTTCCCAAGTATGGAGGACCACCGACAGATAACAAATGATAATTAAAAGGTTTTAGCTACTGAAATATGAACACAATTCTCTACATAAAGAGGGACCTAGGACAAAAAATAGACACTTGAGGCAGAATGGGGATGAACAAGCAGTAAAGGGAGTGCAAGGACGAAAAATCGAGAAGACAAAATCGAATAATAACGAATTGTCATACATGAATTCAAAAGGGTTGATGTATTAGTGCTTGATGGAGACCAGCTGAATGATTGACTCTTTGGAGCAAAGTGACGTTTTGATATACATCAGTTATCAGAGGCAGAGAAGGAGACAGTAACAACAATCAATTTTATTGGAGTTGCACTTCATTGGTCCCATTGGGCTGAGAGAAGGAACCCATTTGAAGACTAGAGAGACCTGAAGAGAAGGTTATTGAACCGCTTCTGGCCATCGCAAGAGGTTCCATATGTTCTTGCTTCCTAGCCAATCGACAAGAGAGCACAATTGCTGACTTTTGGGCATGTTTTGATGCATTGTTTGGGCCTTTTTACCATTTTTCCAAGGAAGTAATGGAGGAAATGTTTCTAAAGGGTTGGAGGATGAAATTTGTACTGAAGTACTATGCTTCAAACCCCTACGCTTAGAGGCCATGATGAAGATGACAAAGGATAAGACCATGCCCATATGGCCTTGGGATGGGCTCAAGTAAGTTACTTAAACCAAACAATTCTAGTACTACGTTGATGAGTAGCACAAAGAACATGCTAACAAAGACTCTAATGATGGTGATTGTTGTGCGTCCCATTCTCACGATAACATTGGCTAGCCCTCAACCTACCCAGTATAGGCAACTGTCTTACAAGTGCCTAACTGATACACAACTGTAGTCACAAAAAAAGAAAGGTGTTTGCAATGAGAAGTTCTTTGTAGGTAAAAAATGTGAAAGCAAGGAATTGAGATTTCTAGTTGTGAGTGACGAGATAGCATCAGAGGAATTGTGCTGAGTAGAAGGAAATTTGGATGGAGATTTATTTGACAACTGAATGGAAGGTGAAGGTTAGAGGAACAAGGTGGTGGAGTTTTCTACCCTGGGAATGGTGAAGGTGAGAGGAACAATCAAGCATGAAGAAGTCGTCATCCTTGTAGACTGTGGGGCTACCAATAACTTAATCTTTGACAGTGGTCGAGAAACTCAAGTTACTACTAACTTTGAGGTGATCATGGGCACAAGAACCGCGGTAAGGGGGAAAGGAATATGCAAGGGAATGGAATAAAAAAATTTGAGTTTGAGATCCCACGAGTGAAATTTGTAAAAATAATTTTAAAATTACAAAGCCTCTTAAATAAAAAATTGGTATTTAGGACAATTACAGGAGTTAAAACGAATGCCTAGAAATAGCTGAAACTAAGGGTAATCTTGAGACTCCTGATTTGCATTGTCACCATGGCTAGCAAGAATGCCTTTGTCACTCTTTGTACATTTAGGTTATTCGGAAAAAAAAAAGCATGAAGCCTGGGTGAATGTTAGAATACTCAATAAGTAGTCTCTTTGGTGTGGTTGGAGCTGCAATCATATGTAAAATTATGATACTGAATACATGTGGATCTTGACAAATGTACAAGAATGTGTTTTGATACATATGGGGCATTAACAGAAATCATGGCAACATTCTAACTCATTTACACTAACGTGTTTTGGTACATACGTGACGTTTAACTGAAATCATGGCAACATTCAGTCTAACACATTTACACTAATGTGTTCGGTATAGTTGAACAATTGACTTATCCAAGACTACCAACTATGGTGCCTATGAGGGTCAATCCTGTAAAGTCAAACTCCATTGGAGATTAGTTGGTGATCCTCCGGTGGTGCTAGGTCCCTCCCAACATAGTACCTCATGAACATATGTGCCATTATGGTGACCATGCGGGTCAATTCTGTAAGGTCAGCCGCCACGGGAAGTTAGCTGTGACCTTCTATACATACTGATTAAACCTCAAACACGATGTTTTGACAATGTAAATACCTTAGTTGTACTGTCCTTTATTGTTGTATTACATTCTTCATTTCAGGTATTCTTATACACATATGGATTAAGCCTTAAACACGATGTGCTGACAATAGATCCTAATAGTGCAATGGAGTTGATGGACTGGTTTACTTGAACTTTTGTAACATTTTAAAACAACCTCAGATAGCATTATTAGCATTTACGAAAATTCATGAAAATTTGGCAGTCTTTTCTAAAAAATTGAAAAACATGCAATTAGTTTTTATTTTTTCTTAATGAAATATCTTTCATATTTCTCATATGAAAAATGTGTGGTAGGATTGTAACCAGGAAATTTTCAAGATGTTTTGGGATGTAAAACAATTTAGGGATGTCATGTTCTTACCATTTTAGTTTTATTATGCATTCCAAGTTTTTGTTTCCCCTCTATATTGTTTTTGTTACTTCATGATTAAAATGTTACATTTTCTAAATTTTATAGATGGTTGATCTGCTATGTCATTTGGTTTTAAACATTTTTCCTATAAAAGAACAACCAAAACAAAGACTTTTTGCTTGTCCTGGTTTCAGATTGAAGAATCTTTGGAGGAACTTGCACCTGCTTGCACACTGGAGTTGTTGGGAATGCCAAGCTTACCCACCAATACTGAACGGAGAGCTGGAGCAATTGCAGCGTTACGTGAATTGCTGAGACAAGGTCTTGATGTGGAAACATCGTGTCAGGTTCAAGATTGGCCATGCTTCTTAAACCAAGCTCTTGGTAGGCTAATGACAGCAGAATTGGTTGATCTTCTTCCATGGGATGAATTAGCTTTTATAAGAAAGAACAAGAAATCAATTGAGTCACAGAATCAAAGGGTTGTGGTTGATTTTAATTGCTTCTATATGGCTTTCAAAGCTCATCTTGCCCTTGGGTTTTCAAGCAGGCAGACAGACTTGGTAATTTCATTTGAGCATCTGATCAACCCATAGCTTAATAGCGAAGTTCTGTTATTTGCACATATGCATACCACATTTCTCAAAATATTTGTGCATTAAGATGATTGAATAACAGTCACTAAAAACATAAGAGCGGATTTCTATATTTCCTTTAATCACTACTATTGCTTATGCTATTCTTTTGTAGATTGAAAAAGCAAAAACTATATGTGAATGTCTGATAGCATCAGAGGGAGTCGATTTGAAACTTGAGGAGGCTTTTTGTGCTTTTCTTCTTGGTCAGGTAAATTGTCTTTAATATTACATATGCACTTCGATAAAATAATTCCATGTTATTTACCTGTCTGAAAGTGCTGAAATTTGATTATTTAGACTTCAGTCATTCAAATGTTGGATATTATGTTTCCAGTGCAGTGATTCTGAGGTTTTTGAAAAGCTTCATCAGTCTACTTTGAATCCAAAACCAGCTATGCCTACTCGATTGTCAAATTCAGGAATGGAGAAAAAGAATGCCGAGAACACATATCAATCATTGGTAAATTTTCTCTTTTTGTCCATTTGATTTAGTTGAATTTTAGGAAGAAGTTAAACTATTGTATTTCTTATATATTTTGTATGAAATATAAAAAAAAACTAAAAAATCATGTTAAAAAAATGGAGAGAGAAAGGGGAGAAGAGAGGAGAGAGTAGTTGTAGGGCCCACAACGGGCGGAGTTAATAAATCAATGGTGATCTTCCTCTCGAATGCGACAAGGAGGGATGTTACTCCTTCCTTGCGTTCTCCCCTTCTAGCGAAGACCTGCATTGGCGACTCCATAGGAAGGTGAGGAATAAAACCTCTTCTCTCTAAAAACTCTCAGGAAACCCCCCTCCCTTATCCATTCTCGCGGAGAAATGAATAGACAAAGCTCAGCATGGCTCTCACGCACATCCTTCATCTCCACACGCACCGAATATCATGCGTAAGGGGACCAAAAGGACAAGGTGCAGGTTTGCCACTCTGTTATGGGAGCACACACTATGATATGAACGCTAGGATCTTCTGCCAGTTGGTCTCAGTATGACGTGGCCCCCTATTTGTGTTTAGTGCTTTTGCCTTGTGGGAAGGAATTCTTCTTGGCTCGACACATCTGTATGCTTTTCTTGCACAACATCCGTTGGTGTACCTTTGTTCTCGCACAAATTCCTCCATTTTCCTTCTTTCTTTCCTGTGCAAGGAACTGAAAATGTTCGACGCTGCATTCATTGGCGTATTTGATGCACAAATATCACAATTTAGCAAATACCTTAGAAGTTCAAATGCACAGACTTCCAACGCTTAAATACCACATGCTGAGTTTATGAATAATAAGCTTGAATGGATGCCCTTTTGGATGCATAGACATTTCGTTGAGGGTTTCAATAGGTTAGTTTCAAGTACCAAATAACTTGTTTTCGCAAGTTATCAGCGATCCATCCTTGATGAGAGCTGAAATCATTCTGAAGATGTTGGCTTGATCAGGGAATCCTATTTGAGTTACGAGACTTGAAACACATGAACATAATGATGAAGAGGAAAACAAAAGCAAGATGAGAGACAGATTGCTACCATCTGAGGGTCGAGATTTGTTAACTGAATATGATAATATGATACCGTGTTTGGATTTCCTGAAAGGCTTCAACCAAAAGGGGGGTTGATCACCGTATTGTGTTGAAGACTGATTTCCCTTCAAACCATGAGGACTATTTATGAAGGTTTTATCAAACCATAGGGATGATTTATGAGATGTCTTGAAACCATGAGGGCACAATTCTAACTTCTAAATCATTAGGGACTAAATTTGAACTTTCTCCAAACCATGAGGACCAAATACAATTAACCTACAAGGAAACATTCCCAAATATAAAGCCCTAATTTACAGCTTGATTTTCTATACTTGTCAATGGTTTGCTTATGTCTATGACCAATGCACCCGAAACCTCATTTTTTTCTATGTTTATACACTTGAGTTGGAAATAGAAGTGCTACAGTTAAGCTATTCTTATAAATCGTTTGTTTCAAACTTGATGTGGTTGAAACACGAACTTTGGGAACTTTTGACATACACAATATTTGATAGTAGCTTGGAGGCATATTCACTTTTCTGATATTGTGCAATTCGTGTCCAGGATACTGTCCTTGATCTGCTTTTCTTGATGTTTATAATATTTTCATTTCTAAAAGGCTGTTGAACTTGAACAGGAAATATGGCTGAAGGATACTGTCCTTGGTGTCTTTAAAGATACGCGGGATTGCTCTCTGACGTTGGTAAGATTCATACCATTAGATCAGATGAATTAACACTATCTTAATCAAAAAGTATGCTGAACTTGGTAGAGGAAACTTCGTTTTTCTATGTTTGTGCAGACTAGATTTTTCCGCAGCGAGAAGAAAACGGAAGCAAAGAAGAAAATTAACCATTCTCATCAGAGTATAGTTCACACGAATAACAGGCCCATATCCTCTTCTTCTGGATCAGAGTGGAGGGATGTTGAGGACTCCTTTCCTAATTTGAGTACCTCACAAAATCTTGGGAACATTGTTAGACGGTTAACACCTACTAACTTGCCAAGTCAATTAGGAACGGACAAAAAAACAATTGATGCCAACTCATCATCAGTTCAATTGAAAAGGGACCTTCGCATAAACAAATGGAAAATTTCAGAATTATGGCTGGTCAGGGGCAGTCTTGTCAAGAACATGAAAGTTCTTTTTGTAGTTGGATGTATCAGTTTTGCTTGCTTCAAGCTAACGAGCATGATGATAAAGATGAATCTTGTTCCTACATGGACCCCACATAAAACAAGCCTGAATACCAGCTCTCTTTTCAGCGATGAGGCTTTGTCTACAGATAATGTTATAGCTCCAAATATGAAGAGGAGTTCAAATCTTAGTAGTCTTAAAAAGCTTTTGTTGAAGTTAATGAGGAAGGGGAGGATTTTATCAGGCAGAAGTGATGTGCCATTATTATCTGCAATTACTGCTCCACTCAAGCTGATGTCGATTGAAGAAGCTGAAGCACTTGTGAACCAATGGCAAAAGATCAAAGCTGAAGCTTTGGGACCTAACTATGAAATATATAGACTTCCTGAAATTCTCGATGGAACAATGCTTTTCCAGGTAAAGAGTATTGAAATTTGAGCTGCTTTCATCACAATCTAAGGATCAATATTTCTTGTACATGAGAAACTGAAACTTTACTAACTACATACGTAGTCAAGAAAAAGACTAATATCAACCATTGAAGTCAGCTAACAATGAAAAAACTACTAAATATCTGTGAAGAAAAATAAAAGTAATAAGGAAAACGTTTTTTGGAATAGCAACAGACGTCAATGTGAGAAAACTGTTACAGTATGTGTGAACATTGCAGCTTGGTAGTCTTTTATCCTTAACTATAAGTTTACTATTGTTGGTTTAGGGCTTCCATGTACGCCTATATTTTATTAGGAACTCTTTCAGATCTATTTTTCAGAGTTTGTGTAGTCTTTAGGTTTTGACTCTGTGGATTTTGATTAGATTTTGTGTTTCTACACCCGTGATTGACCAGTGGTCCAACAAGAGCTTGCAGTGATATCTAATGTGGTTAATTTGAGGACTCAATCCATCTATGGTTCGTTGGATTGACATTAAAAATGTCTCTCTATGGCAATCTTTAGGAGAAAGTGTATATGGAGCAACCACTTAGGTTTGTTGCTCATGGGGAGAATTATGAAGTGTGTTGCCTTTGAATTAGTTCATTTCAATATTTGGGGTCCTTGTCCAGTTTTATCCAAATCTAAATTTTGATATTTCGTATCTCAGTTTATAACTACTCTCATGTGACTTGATTTTATTTGATGAAGATTTCTTCTTGATTACTTCCTGACCTTTGTAATTTTCGTACTAAATGAGAAGTCCGTTTAATGTTTCCCTTCCAGTTTTGAGAAGCAAATATGCTGGTAGGTATTTTTCTAAAGCACTTAGGTCGTACTTGTGTAAGCATGAAATTCTTCGTCAATCATCTTGTGTCAATACTCCATCCCAAAATAGAGTTTATGAACGAAAGAATAGACAATTCCTTGAAACGGCAAGAGCATTATCCTTTCACATGCATGTTCCAAAGCAGTTTTGGGTTGATGCAATTTCATGGCTTGCTTCTTGATTAATCACATGTCTTCATTTGTTTTTTAGGATGACATTCCTTATCATATTCTATTTCAAATAAAACCTTGGTTCCCTATTTTGTCAAAAATATTTGGTTGTACTTATTTTGTTCGAGATGTACGCCCTCATCTTACAAAATTAGACTGCAAGTATCTGTAGCTTTTGATTATACTATTCTCATGTTTAGAAAAGATATAGGTTTTATTGTTCTAGTTAGAGGCCTTCCTCTCAACAACTACCAATGGTGAGATTCATAGTCAATAATACCATCAGATGAAGGCTTCAAAAACATTCATTCCTTTAGGGACCTAACTATACATCCTCCAAAAATTGAATGCGTCTTTCATCTTCTTGCTCAACCTGACAAAGCCTTCACCAACTATCTTTGCTTCCAGTTCGAATTTCCAATGAATGGCCACGAGCTCTTGCCACTCTTGTGACTTCTTTTTTAGTGAACTGTCTTTACTCTGTTTCCATTTTTTTTCTTTTTTTTTTTTTTCCGTTTAACTTTGCATCTTAGAACTTCAGACTCGAGAAGGAATCTCCAAACCCATTTTGCAACCTAGATTGTGTTTCTTTAGATGTTTCAGGCTGAGGTCTTCCTTTTCAATTAGCAGCTGGGACTATGCTCCATTTTTGTCGATGAAGTTCTGCCTCTCCCCCATTAGTGTCCCAGAAAAAATAATTTTCTTATGTTTAAATATCGATAGTATATGTATTTAGCCTTATTAATGAAAATAACATCTGCGTGCATATGAAAAAGAGGCATGTGGAAAAGTTGCTAATTTTTTTAAATAAGATTTATTGGCAATATCTTTTGTTGATGGGTGTTTAATATAGTGTTACTTTCTTTTTGGTTTACAGTGGCAAGCTCTAGCTGATGCTGCAAAAGCTAAATCATGCTATTGGAAATTTGTTTTGCTGCAATCGTCTGTCCTACGAGCTCAACCTTTGTCAGATAAGTTTGGAGCAACGACGTTAGAAATTGAGGTTCATCTAGAGGAAGCAGCTGAGCTTGTCAATGAAGCTGAACCAAAGAACCCAAACTATTATAGGTACATTCTTATGCTACGCGATTAGATTTTTTGTTTCATTTTTTCAACAAGAAACTAAATTTTCATTGGTATAAGGGAAGAGAAACAAGGTAAAAAGCAAAACCAATCTCATTCACACTATTTTTTCTCCAGTGAGTGAGGGGTGAGGGGTGAGGGGTGAGGGGTGAGGGGTGAGGGGTGAGGGGTGAGGGGTGAGGGGAGAGACAAAACACTCTATTTTTCTAAAAAAACACTTTTCTACTTCTTCTCTGTTTTATGTCTTTTTCTCTGCATCTTCGCACTAGAAAAAACAATCTATTTATAAGCATTCACTTCTAAAACTGAAATAATAAGAACTAATTATAGCCATAAAAACGTCTAATTATAGCCATAAAAACGTCATTATCTCCTATAACAACTATTGGCCACATGCTCTTCTAAAACTGAAATAATAAGAACTAATTATAGTCATAAAAACGTCATTATCTCCTATAACAACTATTGGTCTTTCATCTACAAGACTCTTGACTTTTCATTCTTCCTCTAGCTTCTAGATTTAAAACCCACCAAAGAAAATAACATTTAATGTTTATTCAACAAAACTCTCCCATAAACTTAAATGCTTCTACCATCCGTCATGCCAATTATCTTCTTGTATTTGTCGAAAAGTACTTTCGGTAGCGGTTTTGTAAAAATATCCGCAACTTGATCCTGACTTGCCACATGCAGCAATTCCACACTTCCTTCACATAATCTCGGATAAAGTGAAAACGAACGTCAATGTGTTTGCTTCTTTCATGGTTCACTGGGTTATTTCCCAATTCAATTGCTGATTTGTTGTCAATTTGAATCGCAGTTGCACCCAGTTGTTTTAGCTCCATCTTGCTCAACAAATTTCTAAGCCATATCACGTAACATACACACAAGATGCTCCCACATATTCAGTTGCACCCAGTAAATGTTGTGTTGCCCATAAAGAATACATAACTCGATGTACTTTTTTGATCGTCTATGTCTCCGCACCAATCGCTGTCAGAGTAACCAACCAACTTGTAATCTTCTGCTTTCGAGTAGAACAACCCAAGTGACACTATTCCTTGGATGTACCGTAGCACTCGCTTCAACGCCTTCCAATGTGAATAAATCGGCTCCTCCATGAACCGACTTATAATGCCGACACTTAATGAAAGATATGGCCTTGTGCATGTAAGATAGTGAAGGCTTCCTACCAAACTCCGGTACCTATTTCCATCTACTCGTTCTCCTTCATCGTATGTTGTTTTGCACTTGGTTCCATTGGTATTGATATCGGGTTGCAATTTGTCATCTTGTACTTCTTCACAATCTCTTTTGCATATGTCTCATGTGATATAAAAATACCCGTCTCTCCTTATTTAACCTCCAAACCAAGAAAAAACTTCAATAAGCCCAAATCTGTCATCTCAAATTCTTGTGTCATTGTGCCCATCATTGTTACCCAAAAAAATAAGGTCATCGACATAAAGAGCAACAAATATCACTTTACCTCCACTCTTCTTTGCGTAAAGTGCATGCCTGTAGGGACATTGCTTGTACCCGTTCTCTTTGAAATATGTATTGATACGAGTATTCCATGCTCGCAGTGCTTGCTTCAACCCGTAAAGTTCTTCAATTTTAGTACCTTCTTCTCTTCTCCAATTTTCATGTACCCGGGTGGTTGTTCAATGTAGACTTCTTCATCAAGCACACCATTCAAGAATGCCGACTTGACATTCATTTGAAAAATCGGTCATTTGAATTGAGCCGTTTGGGAAATGAGCAATCGGATTGTCTCCATTCTTGCAACGGGAGCAAACACTTCGTCATAGTCGATTTCCGCATTTTGCTTGTATCCCTTTACAACAAGTTGCGCCTTATACCGCTCTATCTTGCCTCGAGCATTCATTTTTTTCTTGAATACCCACTTCACACCAATGGACTGACTTCCTCCCGGTAATTCTGTTAACTCCCATGTATTGTTGCGATCAATTGCTTTAATCTCCTCATCCATGGCAGTTTGTCACTTCTTGTCTCACATCGTCTCTTCAAAACTAATATTTTCAGCAAATGAGGTACACCTTGTATGTCTTCTGGCAGATGCTGAAAATATCAGCTTTGAAGAGACGGTGCGAGACAAGAAGTGGCAAACTGCCATGGATGAGGAAATTAAAGCGATTGATCGCAACAATACATGGGAGTTAACAGAAAAAAATGAATGCTCAAGGCAAGATAGAGTGGTACAGGGCGCGACTTGTTGCGAAGGGATACAAGCAAAAGGCGGGAACCGACTATGACGAAGTGTTTGCTCCCGTTGCAAGAATGGAGACAATCCAATTTCTCATTTCCCAAGCAGCTCAATTCAAATGGCCGATTTTTCAAATGGATGTCAAGTCAACATTCTTGAATGGTGTGCTTGAAGAAGAATTATACATCGAACAACCACCCATGTACATGAAAATTGGAGAAGAGAAGAAGGTACTAAAATTGAAGAAGGCGCTTTACGGGTTGAAGCAAGCACCTCGAGCATGGAATACTCGTATCGATTCATATTTCAAGGAGAACGGGTACATGCAATGTCCCTACGAGCATGCACTTTACACAAAGAAGAATGGAGGTAATGTGATATTTGTTGCTCTCTATGTCGATGACCTCATTTTTTTGGATAACAATGATGAGATGATTGAAGAGTTTAAGGGCACGAGAATATGAGATGACAGATTTGGGCTTGTTGAAGTTTTTCTTTGGTTTTGAGGTTAAACAAGGAGAGACGGGTATTTTTATATCACAGGATACATATACAAAAAAATGATTTTGAAGAAGTACAAGATGGCAAATTGCATCCCGGTATCAATACCAATAGAATCAGGTGCAAAACTCTCAAAGTACGATGAAGGAGAACAAGTAGATGCAAATAGGTACCGTAGTTTGGTAGGAAGCCTTCGCTATCGTGCACAAGGCCAGATCTTTCATTAAGTGTCGGCATTATAAGTCGGTTCATGGAGGAGTCGATTTATTCACATTGGAAGGCGTTGAAGCGAGTCCTACGGTTCATCCAAGGAACGGTGTCACTTGGGTTGTTCTACTCGAAAGTAGAAGATTACAAGTTGGTTGGTTACTCTAACAGCGATTGGTGCGGAGACATAGACGATCGGAAAAGTACATCGGGTTATGTATTCTTTATGGGCAACACAATATTTTCTTAGCTTTCAAAGAAACAACCGATCGTGACGCTTCGACGTGTGAAGCTGAATATGTGGCAGCATCTTGGTGTGTATGTCACGCGGTATGGCTTAGAGATTTGTTGAGGAAGATGGAGCTAAAGCAACTAGGTGCAACCGTGATTCAAGTTGACAACAAATCAGTAATTGAGTTGGCAAATAACCCAGTGAACCAACGTATTGTCGTTCGTTTTCACTTTATCCGAGATCATGAAGGAAGGAAGTGTGGAATTACTGCATGTGGCAAATCAGGATCAAGTTGCGGATATTTTTACCAAACCGCTACCGAAAGTACTCTTTGACAAATACAGGAAGATGATTGGCACAACGGATGATAGAAGCATTTAAGTTTATGTGGGAGTTTTGTTGAATAAACATTGAATGTTATTTTCTTTAGTGGGTTTTAAATTCAGAAGCTAGTGGAAATGTGATAGGCCAAGAGTCTGGTAGATGAAAGGCCCAGAGTTATTATAGGAGATAATGACATTTTTATGGCTATAGTTAGTTTTTATTATCAGTTTTAGAATTGCATGTGAATGCTTATAATAGATTATAATAGATTGTTGATGCAGAGAAAAAGACATAAAACAGAAGTAATAGAAAAGTGTTTTTTCACCAAAGAAAAAAGAGTGACTGAGATTCTTTTTTAGAGGCGTTAAACTTAGCTAGGTTGAACTTCTGGCTCCAAATATGAATTTATCTATGTGCTTGAACCAAACCTCATAAATAGTAGTTTTAATAGCATTGACCCATAATAATCGTGCCACTGGATATTGAATTGTTGGAAAAAGAGATACCAACAATTGAACACATAAGAACAGTTAAAGATGTGACTTTGATCCTCAAAAGCCTTAAAACAGAGAGCACAAATTGAGGGCTGTAACAAAAAACAAGACAGCTTCTTTTGTAAAAATTCTACTGCATGCCCTTTATATAGCATAATCCACACTAAAACATTGACCTTCTTGGGGCTTTTTGTCTTTCAAATTGCAAGAAGATGTAGGAAAATGATTGGTCATATATTTAACAGAATAAAAGCCTGAAAGGGGCAATTTTCCAAAGATTTTCGTCCTCCCTTACAATTCTTTGAATTCATCATCCTTCAAATTGCAACAAGGTATGATCTTCCAAGAACAATTTACAGCATCCCATCATTCTGTAACCGGACAACCAGGTGTAGAAACCACATTAAAAGACAAGGAAACCCCAACATCACTCATCATGCCAAACTTGAATTCGATTACCATTACCAATTCTGGAAAGACAGATGTTCGGCCAATTTACAAAGATTAGAAATGTTGACCCGAGGGTTGTGGTAACAAATATTTCTCTTACCAATAGTATGCCTTCGGAAATAATCAAAACCATGGATACTTGAAATTACCTACTGCCAGAGGGTGGATGACTCATGGAAAATCTCCATCCCTATTTTGCAAGAATAGCAGAATTTTCTCATGAAAAAAAAAAAAGGAAGAGCTGAATTCTTGGCCTTCAAACCACAATTCAGAGTCCACCATCTGTCATTATTTTTAGAACCAGATTTTATCTGACAAGACGTTTCGGCTTGCCATCTTCGTTGCCCGCCCATACAAAATCTTATATGTTTCTCAATCATAGGAATACAAAAAGAGTCAAAATAAATTTGTCAAGTTAGACTTGGAAACAATGGAACTGGATAAGGTTAATCTTCCTTTTCTAGAAAGCTTGCCAGTTTCTTCATCACCTTTTCAGAAAAGGTTAGGCATTTATAATTTTGAAATTTGGCGTATGAAACCCTTTTGGATGAATAGCTGCATCAGTTGAGAGAATAAAGGGTTTTTGGCTTTTGATCGACTGAAAACGTGCATGCGGTCTTAAGTAAAATGGTTTTCGAATGGAAAAAACTCAGTCTGGAAATGTTGTGTTGTTGGAAAGTAGAGATAAAAATAGTAAAGAGAAGGGGATTCAAACATGTTTTTGCCCCCATTGAATGGAATTGCAACCTTCACTTGTCATCTCTTTTAATTGATATAGTTGATTGGTTTTAACTTTTATAGGCCTCAGGTAATAGTGACAATCATTCCACCTTGGTTGGATTCGTTTTCAATTTTCACTTTTTTTCTGCTGTGTCTTATAGGTCTATCTGAACGACTAGCAATATTCATGTTTTCATTGTTTTCTCTTTTTCTGTCACTAAAAACTCTTGTTCATCCTTGGTCGCTTGCAGCAACTATAAAGTTCGTTACGTGGTAAAGAGGCAGCAGGATGGTTCTTGGAAGTTCTATGAAAGTGACATTCTAGTACCAACTTAGTAGAGGGACATTCATTGGTTAAGACACAAATAGAGGAATTTTTGCTCATTTGGTCTCGGGAGAAAATAAAAACGAAAAGGATGTAAAGTTCTGGTTGTAAAGTATTTGATTCTTTGGTCGTTAATAACATTCATGAATTACTTGCCTCAGTATTTTGTACACATTTGGTTTGACATGAAATGATGGAAGAACTTTATATCAACTCTTTCTCCATTTGTATAGAATTTTTTTTTTTTTTCCGAGAGAATAAAATTTACAAGAGGGATGTATAATCCATGATTACAAAAGACCTTCCCAATTTACAACGAGGGAGGTATAACGGTAGGAAGTAATAATATTAGACAGTTTACACCAAGATATAATTTGGTAAACAACATTGTCGAAAAGTCTTGTGTAGATCTGTGTCGTTTCTGCAAATATTCTCTTATTTCTTTCTTTCCACATTCCACAGGAAAGCCATGATGAGGTTTTTCCATAATAGAGCTTTTGTGATCTTGAAAAGGTGGTACGTTAAGGCCATATCCAAAAATCCTTATCCAAAAATCCTTTACCCTAGGAAATGTGAGATGCCATCCGAATATATTGAGAATCGTTGTCCAAAAATTTTGAGTATATGTACATTACATATACAAGTGACTTTGTGATTCGTTTTCTTTCTTACACAATGGACACCTAGACACCAATTTACCAAGAGAATGATGTAAGGCATTCTTTTTTGAAAATTTTGCATTAAGCTTATTTAACTCATGGTTTAAAAATATGATTAAACTATAAATATTTCTATTAACTTAGCTTTAGTAATGTTTAAAAAGTTTACCAAAAAAAAATTTTTTTGGTAAAGTTGTGTATTGGTACGACACTTCCAGTGTTAAATTTTTTGAAGTACAAAATATAAGGTCTAATTATAATGGTCGACCCATTTAGACAAATTAATGTTTTTTGTAAACAATTAATTTAGGTTAATGCTTTTAGTTTGATTCTATTGAAATTTAATTTTTATATTTTCTAGTAGTATTTGCATTCTTCTTATAATATTTTCTTTTTTAAAAAGAACCTTCACATTGTGTCTTTTCTTCATGAACTAAATTCATATATTTGAAAGGAGAACTAAATTGAAATCAAATGGAAATAAATAATATTTTAGCCATGGATTCAAATTACAATTAAATTACAATTAAAGTATGCTTGTGATGCAAATACTTTTATCTCAATTAAAACAACAAATCAACCATTACAATTTAAAGCATCCTATTTTATAAATTCTATAAATAAATTCTCAATAAAACTTGTGATTCAACCAACCAAAATAAATATTACAGGTAAAGCTTCAAATTGAAGGCATCATAAATTCCATTTTTTTCTCGTCAATCCAATATTTAAATGTTAATCTCACGATGATCTAACATACATCATGCATTGCGGACATTAGACATAGAGTCATGCATTTCTTTAAGCTCTTCATTCACAATCAAATTAATGATGTAGGCACAATACCTCATGTGTGATATTTCTCCAACTTGCATTATCAACTGTAATAGAGAAAACCTTATCGATTCCTCGTTCCAATAAACACCAAAGGTGTTAAGGGGTAAGATTGATCTCCCTAATAGTTTTATTGGACAACTCTCAGTAATCTTGTCAATAGTCTCTTCCCCATGGTTAGCAACTTGGCAAAAATTAAGAATTTTTTTATGAAATTCAATTCGGAATCAATAAAATGTGCAGTGATTACCATATAGTTAATGTTTTGCAATGATGTCCATGCATAAGTGATTAAAAAGTAGTTTCTTTTTATATTTTTTTTTATTCAAGATAGAGTTAAGAGTTAAGATATATTTCTAGCCATAGTTACTCTTGACATAGGATCAAACGTAGGACATGCATTACTATAAAACAATCTGACACACTAATCTTCTACGAATTTAACACACTCATCTCCTACGAATTTAAATGACCGTTCACTAAATAATCACTCAACCTACCATTTAACCATTATAATAAAAAAAAATTAGGGGTTGTTAGTGTTAAATCTATTAAGGCCCAAACACTCACCAAGCACTAAATAAATAAGGGCAAGGCATCGCTTCACTCCCTTTCTTCTACTCCAAACGAGGTGTAAAAAAACTTAATTCATGGAACGTTTTCGCTTATTTTCTATAATTTTCCAAACAAAATAAAACAAACCTATTTACCCATACACAACCATGCAGAGCCGAAGGTACCATATTACATTCGCCCATATACTAACATGCAAAGACAAAGGTACTATATATATTACAGGCAATCGTCTATTTAGTGAGAAAATGTGGTACAAAATACATGATCATTGGCAATTGTTTGACCTAAGAATTGCGAATTTTTCCCTTTACAATTAAATAATATCAAACTATGACTGACATTTTGAATGATATACCAACTTGACTGCAGAAAAGCTGGTAATTTGGCTATACAAACAGATACACCTATGATCTTGTGGATGCAGAAAAACTTGTTACAAAGCATGAAGCTGAGCCAGCCATGGAAGGAGCTTTTCATGCACTAATTCAGGCCTGTCATCATGAGGGCAATGTCCTACCCCTTCCAACACACAAAGACTGACATTTGGAGCTTCCATAGATAACTTGGAGAAGTACTTCCCAACAGGACCATCAAGTGGCGTGAATGGATCTTCATCTCCCCATAAAATCAAAACAGGCACGGAAATTTTTGGCATTAGTTGCACTGGGCTCGGCCCTGGTGGCCCCGTTACGATTGAAACGAATGCATCAAGTGCCCCTTCGTCATTGGCTGGTTCTAATATTATCTATATTTATCAGTTCAAACAAGATTAGAATAAAATTACTCAGAGGAAGAAGAGAGGTAAGTTGGGAAGAAAGAAAGCCTACATCTATCAGATCTTCATCCACATTTTCCTTGTTTCCATATACGGACGACAAAATGTTCCTCAAGCTATCTCTGCAGAGAAAAATTATACCTTCTCTAATTTTATCCTCCATTTAGCAAACATGAAAAAGAAGAGTTGACCAATACCTCTTCTTGACACGCTCAAACAGAGCTGAAGCAATTCTCCGTTGATTCAATAAGAAATCGACCAGCCAAAGCAAAGGTAATAACAGTTTGATCCTCCAATCGTCAACAATTGCTTTATTGTTCATGCCACCAGCACAGTTTAAGAGCACAAGTCCTCGAACTAGATTGCGACTAGAATCTGATCTCATAGGAAAACATATCTATATCACCTTGACAAATTGAGAGTACTTTCTAAAGACTTGTATTTGTAAATGTTGGCTTCACGCACCTGAAGCAGCAATCACACAAGCAAGGCTTCCCACTGAGTTACCCACTAGCACAGTTGGTCTCTTAATGATGTCTTTCACAAAATCCAATATCAACTGCAGCAAAGAAAGGGGCAACATTAGCGAGTTCCCGTTGATCAATAACTGGTCATTAACTAATACAACTAAATACCAAATTGAAGCTTCCATTTAAACATACATCAGCCCATGTTTCCATGGTATATGCAAAGCCGGCAGGCTTATCAGATGCACCAAAGCCAAGAAGGTCGATGGCATAGACAGTTGAGTATTGAGACAATGCGCTAATATTCCTGAAGAAATCTCCAAATAAAACATCAGGACCTGGGACATGCATGTCAAGAACAACAAATCTCTGAATAAAGGCATGCTGACTGTTTGATGTATGAGCCAGAAGATCACTGGACTTCTCTGTGAATAAAGCGATCCAATGACAATCCACTACACGGACGAAAGGTTTTCACTCGTATAGCACAACAAATCGCCAGAGTTTATTGGACTATGGGGAGAGTAAGAATAAAATCTTAAGGAAAAAGGATAACTCCAGAAATTATTAATTAAAAAAAAAAAAAAGTGAGAATGTGTAAAGAAAACTTTTAAATAAATTAAGAGAGAAAAAGAAAAGACCATAAAAAGATTTGGAATCTGAAAGTAGTGCTAACTATAATTTGATGATAATAAGTATTAGTTAATCAATGATTCACAATCCAACAATCAAAATTTAAATTAATTATTTAACATTACCAATAACTAATTTAGTCAATTTAGTCAGAAATGGTTACCCACGTTCTTGTTTCAGTTCAACAATCCATGGGTTACCAAGAGAGAAAACATATAGAATGCACAACATTCCATCTGCTGGCTTCCTTTTATCTCTTTCTCTAGACCCAATTCACAAGTGAGTTCTCTTTTCTTCATTTTTTTTATTTGTTCTATAAGGTTCCATTTATGTTGGATGGTGTTTCTCTCGAAAATATGGAGTTATGTAGTTGTAGCTTGGGCAAGAAGTTCTTCCCTTTCCTTCTTTTGAACAATTCTTTCAAACAATTGAGTTTTTCACGATAGAAGCTTAGTCTGGAAGCCGTTTCTTCTTCATCTTTATTCATCTTAGATAACTCTTTTGGCTTGAAAACTTGAGCTGACTTCATGCAATATTTGCTAAATGCTCGCTTCTTCATGCCAAATGTGATTTTGGGATTAGCATGTTAGTATATATATATAAAAATAAAAATAAAAAAGGAACGAATCTTTTTGGTCAGGTTCTTGAATGCATCTCCATCAATACTTTGGGCAATGCACATGAGGAATGTTGTACTGGTTCCTGTTGGTATTAGTAAAGGATCTCCCACACAGCCCACCACTAAACGGAAGACCACCCCCCTTGGCCCCACTACCTAAGACATAAGAGAAGGAGCAAAAGCGAAGACTTGGTCTCCAAACAAGACAAAATCAGGTGAGACACGGCACTTTCAGAAAAAGGATAGGAGCGGAGTTAACAAACACGAGACATTGCGGTGGGGGCAAAACCCAACTAACCACACCAAAGGGCATGCCTAAAGGGAATGATAAAGGATACAACACGTCACCAGAACAAGATAACCCCCTCCCTTCACCCAATCTCAACATGGAAGGATAAAGAACAAAAGGACAACGTACCTGGTTCACCATCCCAACAGAGTTTACCTTGATAAATGAATGATATAGACCCTCAGCGCTTCGACACTCCTATTGCACCTCTACGATAGACAAAGAAGGGAACGCAACCACCATAGATGGAGGACCAAAAGTACCCAACACCGGCTGTTTAAAAGAAACATTGACTATTCTTAAAGGCTTATTTGAACAACGAACTTCCAGCAACTAGCCACAACAACCTCACTCAGACTACTGTCCGAGCAACAAATTTAAAAAGCCTCACTCTCCTCATTCAACAAAGGCTCCAAATTCAACATCCAAATTCTTTGTCGCCAACAAAGAAAGAAAAGACTCATTTTCTGAGTAATTAACGATTGAAGGATTGGACCTCACATCCTCCTTGCCTAGAAACGAAAACGAAGGATTGAATTCCCATTCTGATCTAGCTCAAAGAATCTATCAGGTTCTGGAACACAATCACCACCAACAACCTGTTCTTGACTCATCTGCCAACCCAAAAATTAGACCACTTGGTCCACTAGGGACAAACCCCTTAATCACTTTTTTCTTTTCTTTTATCAATGTGCAAATGGTCCCCTTCAGAATGATTAAATTGGGTGCCATTACTTAAAGCAATCCTTTAATGTTGAGTGCCAGATATGTGAGAAATATATAACATCTATTTAATGTTTAAAAGTAAATAAGTTGGAGAGAAAAATATGAACCTGCGCCAATGAGGAATAGAAGCTCCAAATCCATGAACTAAAAGGACGACAGGAGGATCTACACTTGATTGATGTTGCTGTTGAGAAGGTTGATAATGAGAAACGAAATAGTTTATGGAGTACTGGTTCCATTGCCACTTGTTGGATCTCTCCCGTATTTCTTGCACCTCCAGAGCAGCCCCAACGCCCACAGATGCTGAGGACGTTGCAGTAACCACTGCTGCACTAGCAGATGGATTCTTACTGAGACCAAAAAACCTACCAGCCCTGTTGCTGTATCTGACAAAAAGGTTCCTCTTTTTCTGAATTATTTGCTGCACATTCACATGCACCTGCAACCAAACGAAGCCTGAATGTGGTCCCGTTACTCTATCCCCATTTATATCAACAAATTTTATCTGTGCTGCTTGCTACTCGCTAGTTTATTTGTTCATTTATTGTTATTGTTATTATTCAGAGGACAATGGCTGTGGGGAGGTTTTGATATGAGAGTTATTAAAAATAACCTTATTTAGAATAGATAAAGATTTTTTACCCAATCCTTCAAAAATAAAAATAAAAAAACTGAAATTCTGCTGTCATCTACAAGTAAAATGACTTTATAACCCTTAAAAGTAGAAAAATAACATACTTTTCTCAATCCCAAAGGAAAACCTTATATCCTCCGACTTGAAAAAGAAGAGAACTAGGATTTTGCATGTGTCAATGAGGTTGAAAATTACATTTTAATTCTCCTCTTCAAACTCTATTGTTACCATCATGTTGGATTTTCTTCTTCTCCATCTCTCACACATCTCTCCCAATCAATCTATGCAAAAAAATCCATGATATCACTTGTGAGAGGAAAAACCATTGCTGAAGATGGATTGAAACTTAAAAAAAAAAAAAAATTGAAATTATTGCAGAAGACAGAGTTTGCGAGAGATATGAATAACATTCAGTGGATTGTGAACTGAAATTCTGGCCGATACGTGTGTGGAAAGTCGAGTCGTTACATAAACTGCATTCAAGAGTGAGGCATCTTTCTTTTACATCAAAAATTGCATTTAGAAGTTGGTTGGGAGTTCTTTTCCATCTTAGAGATCATTTAGGAGTGTGGGTTTCTTTGCATTATTGGTATGGATAAATTTTTGTAATTATCTTGAATAGTTGGATTGAACGTAATGTAACTCCTAATTCTATGATTATGAGTTAAGCTCATTATTTGAAGATTGACTCAAATATACTAGAAGATATTATGATGAAGTCTCTACCAAATGCATATCAGGTAATAGTCCACCTAAAAGCCCGTTCAGCTGAAGGGGATGATGTAATGTAACACTTCTCTTGTACTATTTTTCCTTTCACTGTTGTCTAGTATAATATTTCCCTTTCTTTAATGTGTTTTCTCACCCAGCTCCAATATGCTGACCACTGACCCGTTCTCCCCCCCTCTCTGCCTCTCATTCTCTCTAAGTAGCCTAATTCCTTCAACTATTCGGAAACGGGATAGCACACTTAGCAGGAGAGACCAAAGAACGAACACAAAAGGGAATAAGAACAGTTCATTAAGCGTAAGAACCTACAAAATTCATGAAAGACATGGACAATGTACTCACCTGAGCGCGTCGAACTGATTCCGGCGAAGCAGGTGAAGTATCGAGAACTCCGAAACTCGACTGAGAGAGGGAAGCTCCGGCAGGGAAGTTGGAAGGTTGTTTAAAGAGGGGCCTGTGGATTACAAGGGAGGTGGAGGCGGAGCTTGAATGAGCGTGAGAAGCATCGATGGAGCCGAACTGAGAGAGAAAGGAATGAGCTGAGACGGTTCCCAGCGTTGCAGCAAACATCGGAATGTTGAGAGTTGAGAATCGGCGTGGAGCGGAGGGGATGGCGATTAGGCATGCATCCAGATTGGATTTCACAGTGCCTTGCTGCAAACCAAATGGGATCGATCATTTTTTTGGGTGACCGAAACACATACACGTATTTTTTTTTTTTTTTTAATTTAACAATAATATGTATTTTTTTTAGCCCATCACATATGGACCTCGCAATGTAACATCACACCACCTTTAGTTCGTTACATATGGTCGTTTTGCTTTAAGATTTTAAAATCAGTCTTATAAGGAATGTCTTCACGGTTTTAAAACCACTGTCTTATAAGGAATGTTTCATTCCCCTCGATTGGATATGGGAGCAATCGTTCCCCTCTCCAATCGATGTGAGAGCCCAGCTTGAACCCGTTACATAAGTCATTTAAAGTGTCATAATCATATATATACCTCATAATTCCATACATCAACCATTTTAAATGTCATAATTAGGAGGCCAGACAAGGTTGTGTAACATTCCTTAAATTGTTTATTAGGATAATTTTGTCATTTTTCACCATAACTTTGGTTTATGTCTTAACTGTGCATTTTCATTCATAACCTTTATAAATTGATCTCGTGTAAATTGGGTTCATTTAGACCATAAAACATCAAAAGGACATAGTAGGGGTCATTTTACCCTGTTATTCGTCTATGCCTTAAACATGTTTTATTCCATGATATTAGGCTATAATCAAATTTTCGTGTATAATGGATGTCATTAGGTGGGACATTTTCTTAAATTGCTCTGTATAGGCTTTAATTGGTCATTTAAGTAGGTCTTATTCCCAAGTAAAACGTTCATTTAGGTCATTTAAGTATGATTCCTGGCCTAATCTCTTCGTTTTCTATTAATCACGAGCAATCAGGTCCATTTCAAGCCATTCCTACAATGAGCAAAAAAAAATTAATAATAAAGGGGCTATTTACATGTTCGAGTGAGTTCGAGGGCTTGATTCAAGTTCTTTCCAAGGTCAAATTTCTTTGACTAGGTCCTTTAGTGAGTCACGTTTCAAGAATCATTAGTGTTTTTTTTATATAAGAACTAGCAATTAAGAGGGTTAAATTTTTGAACCTAACAGGGTCGATTTAGTTTAATCGACCACACCATCATTTTCTTTGTTTGAACTAAGATGACACACCAGAATTCTTACCTCCGATGTCTGAAAGTAATGTCCTCCAACCTCCTATGGTGGTCCTTTGAGGTTAGTTTTTTCACGAAGCATGGAGTTGAAGGAACAAACTTGCATAAAACCACAAAGACGTTTGAGCTTTGGACAAGGAGAATTTGGAGCAATTCATTAACGTGTAAGTTTTTTAACAATTTAGGTAAATTCAAATTTAAGTCTTTAGTCTCAATGTCCTTAAATATTATTCCTTTAGCTTTGTTGACGAGTTAAGAGGAAACTTTTTGACAAAGGAGTCGAGAGCTCAGGAAGTCTAAAACACTTTACCCAATAAGAGGGTAATCCTGCACAAAGGTTGTCCCAAAATCCGTAGCTTTTAACCTTTAAATTTGAGCACCACACACAAACTCTCGTTCTTGGGTGCCGTTTGTCCACATGATATCATGAACACAAGCCATCATGAGACCGACATTGCCAATAGGCTCTTTACGAGACAATTAAAATATTTTCAATTCAAAGATGGATCCAGACACAAATTTATATAACCTTATTTTGAAAACTTAAAATTCATTTAAAATGTGACTAAGAATTCAAATATTTACCGGTGTTAATTTCCAAAACCTAAAAAGCTAAAACTATTGTGCCTAAATCTTGTTTGTTCAAGCTTTCTAAGGTTTATCCTAAATCTTGTTTGTTCAAGCTTTCTAAGGTTTATTGTCTCTCAATAAATTTCAACCTTTGGGAGTTGGGGCCGATTTCTAACTATTTATGTACTAATTTCCGTTATCAGGGTGTTTCTCGCCCAAATTCTGCAGTTCTTTCATTTTGATCGAAAACCCACACAGGAGCTGCAACAGGCAAAATCGGGAGTCCATAGCAGCATATCTCATAGCAGGAAGCCATGATTTTCCATAACAATGACTTCAAGCCACAACTTGTCCATAACCATGATTAAAAACGACCCAATTTTGAAAACCACACAAAACCCAATAGGAGAAATTCGTTTTCTGAATTGCGAAAATGGCAACCGCAAATATGCTCTGGAAATCCGCCAAGATTCTTAGTATTCCTGTTCCAATAGCAAGCAACGGTAGATGGGGAAGGATTGGCTGTACATTTCGAATTCACCAATTCGAGGGCTCTTTCTTCTCCAACTCACTGCGTTCCACTTGCAGCTCTAGCAGTGCAAATTCAGTATGGAAAGGAAAAGAGTATTTGATTTTGTCCGACGAAGAGCTGATGAGACAGTGCGAAATGGACACGTTTAAGGCCTCAGGTCCCGGCGGTCAGCACCGCAACAAGCGCGAGTCCGCTGTCCGTTTGAAGCACATTCCCACTGGTATCACTGCTCAGGTTTATATTTGTCTGATAAATATAATCAAGTTCAATTATATACTTCAGCTTCTTAGCTCTCAAGTTAATCTTTGGCCCTTTATTTCCAAGGCTGTCGAGGATCGATCACAGCATAAGAATCGAGCGAGTGCTTTAGCTCGCCTACGCGCTCAATTGGCCCTAAAAGGTGGCTGGATTGTACATGCTTGTTTGTTTTTTAATTTCATTTTCCGTAAGGTTGGTTCTCCTGATGAATGATATATGCCATGCGTTGTTGTATTGAGCTCAGTCAGGAACCCTGTGGATCTTGAAGATTATTCGCCTCCTCCAGAGCTTCTCCAAATTCTCCCTCTGAAGTCCACTATCAGGCCACCGGGATGTGGCCCTCAAATTGGTCCTAACAATTCTAAATTTCTTCCGGTTTCTCTCTATTCTCTTTCTGTCTATATTTCTGTGTACATATGGGTGTGTGTTTATAATTTGATTTTCTTGATATAAGAGAAGGATATGAAGGTGATAACCCAAATTACCTGTTTGGCAGGGCATGCAAGCTTTATTGGATCTAATTTACACACTTGATGGTTCTATATCAGACACAGCTAAGTATATAGGGTATGTTTGCTATTCATTCATGTGTTGGCCTTTGTTTCTTATTATTTTATTTCCACCATAACTAAGCATCCACAGTCGAATGTAGAGAATGGGAGTTGTTCAATTCTGTGAGGAGATTGGGATTTTATCAAGAAACTGAGAGAGCTGATGTATGGACGTTTGTGGTTGATAGGAAGATGAGTGGAAGGGAGTTCATTGCGAGGTTTATGATTTTTATAGGAATGAACAAGAATGATAATTTTATCAAGGGCATGAGGGAAAGGAGTTTAGACCTCCGGAAGGTGTTGGAGGATATTTTTCTTACGAAGTGTCTTGTTGGAGGCAAAGTCTTGCCTTATGATTTGATGTAATAGCTCAATCCCACTGCTAGCAGATATTGTCCTCTTTGAGCTTTTCCTTTTAGGTTTTCCCTCAAGGTTTTTAAAACGCATATGCTAGGGAGAGATTTCCACACCCTTACAAAATTTGTTTTTGTTCTCCTCGCCTAGTAAGGAAGTGGACCAAATTTGGTTTTTGAGAGAGCTTTTGAGTTTGATTACTGGTTCTGATGGTTGTTCATCATTTTCTATTAACATACTTCGGATTATATTAAAACTAATTGAGAGTTATTTGTGAGTTTGACAAGGTAGATGTCAACTTGACCAACGATGAAAATTATATTCATTTCATACCCAAAGGACTTAACTTATTGGAATAGCAACTGTAGAACAATTAATCCTTATTTTATGGGAATGTCAGCTTGTTTATGTATTGAATATTTTCTCATTGACATTCCATGAGCGAATAAATCACATAATAGTTACAAAAATTTGGCACTATTTTTGGCTGTCAACATAGATGATATTAAAAGATGATCCGTAGTTAAGATATAAACCTGGTTTCCACTATTTCAAAAAGAGATAAAAGTGTGACAGTGTTAATATTAATAGCAAAGTGATAGATATGTACGAGACATTAAGCATAAGTAGTCCGATTAATTGATGCAGGTGGAACAGTTGAATTACAATTTAGATAAATAGTTAAAAGATAAATCTTATGTTTCCCGTTTCTAATATGTTAATGATATAGATTAGCTGCACGCTAATAGTTCTATTAATTTTGAATATTTTAGGTTAACCACTGGTGCTGTATCAAGGTTAATCCTATCCGACGATTCTCTTAGAATGGCTGTAAATGATATCAGGATATCCAAGGTAACACCATCCTATTTTTGAGAAACTATGTCGCATCTCTGCATAATTATTTAATTTCCTTTTATGAAAGTTGGTTTCTTATCGAAAACATTATTTCTTTACTAAATTGTGCTTGAGAAGTCAAATTCTTGGAATATTTAGTGTGTTCATGTTCCTTCCGATTTATCGGATGTTCCCGAAGGGACAATCTGTTTTCATGTTTTGAAATGTTAACGGTAAATGTCAGCTTGTTGAGAGAGCCAGCTTGGTAATTTTAATTTGTAAGCATCATAATACATAGCTAATTAATTATGTGGCATCCACTTCAAAACTCAATATAGAAGTGGTAACTTATTTTGCTTCTGTAAGTCGTCCTGCATCTCTGGTTCTAACCCTACATGCCAGACTAGAGAAAGGTGGTAGTTGTCTTTTGCAAAACTTTTGGCTGCTTGGCTCAAATTAAATGTCTACAGGTGTTATTGTTCTATTAGTATAGTTATATTTTCCGTAAATATATTAGTTGTCTCGTCCTTTTTTGTCTTTTTACTTTCTCCGACTTTGGGTAACCTCGTATATAAATCTCTTTAGTGAATGGAATAGAATATTCTAATTCGATCGAACTTTTAGCATTTACATGATATCAGAGAATTACATCAATTAGTTACTAAAAGAATCTAAGCCAAAAGGACTTTAGACCCCCCATGCTCTCCACTCTCTCCTCCTTTCCAACCCCAATCCTTCATTATTCAAGATAAGTTTCTTCATCTCATTTAGCTATTTTTAAGATCAGTTTGTAAGTATGGTGTTGAGTAGTACTTCTGCCATGAAAGAGAGAAGTTGTTGTGTCAATAATAAGTACTTCACAGCCTATGGTTCAAAGATAAGTTTTTTATCAAAGAATGAAGAGCAATTTGTCTATACATACCCTTATCCCATCTTTGTTGGTTTGAAAGTTCACTTGATGATCTTTTGCAACTTCTGATGTCGATGCATTTCTTAAAACAATTCCGAGACAGCAGTGGTACAATCTGTCAGTTGAAACTTTGAGTGCATTATCTGGCCTCCTTCTGGAGGAAGAAAGGATGACTTATTTTCTAGGAGATGATTAAGGACTTTCATGTGTATTATGAAGTTAGCATCAATATTTCGAATCAGACAGCAGCTAAAAAAATCAAGTCTCCTACCAATAGATATGCATGTGTTGCGATGAAGTTCTCATACGGAAAGCAAACAATAAAGCTGGCTCTAAACTGTAACTAGCTTCTACAAGATCTTCACCTCTTTGTGGGAATGAATTTTTGGTTGCAAAAGAAAAGGAAGTGGCTAGTGTTGATTGGAGTTCTTTTATGGTAATATCACGTTTAAATCCCCATGATGATTGAAATGATATCAAAAAGGCAATTGAAAAAAAAGAAAAGAAAAAATAGGCTACTTTTGTGATAAATCCGTAAATGGCTGATGAGGCTCTTTGCAAATGGAAGATGGCATGCGTTTAGGTGGTTCTTGGGACATAAGGAAAATTGATGAATTGAAATCCTTTTCATATCAAGTTTGAATATTGGTCTTTCAAGAAGGATAGGAAGTCAGAATTTAGGGTGGGTTATGGATGAACTTTCATGATACCAATTGATAATTCGGTGACAATTCATGATAATAGTCGAAAGGTTGATTCCCAAACACTACTCATTGTGCTATTAGTAACCTTCCCACTTATTCTCTCTCTCTCTCTCTCTGTTCATTATTCCAAGCAAAGTGTACAAAATAGTAGAGAGGCTCGACAAGAAACTTCTCTGACAAGGGAGCAAACTGGGTTGAGTTTTCACCTTGTTATATGGGATAAGCTTCTCCATCCCATTGAAAAATGTCGTCTAGGGTCGTTTCCCTTTGAAGGAAAAGAACAAAGCTTGGACAGCAAAGTGGACTTAGAGATATTATCATGAGAGATGCCCTATGGAGGAAGCTTATATGGTGTAAATATGGGACACTCTCTGCCGCTCCCCATCCATCGACCATTTCTGCAACAAGACCATGGCAAGCCTTGAAAAGGCAGAAATATTTTGTTGCTAGTTGTATTCGCCACCTTGTAGGCGACAAGGCCCATACTTTGTTTGGGAACGACCTTTGGTTATCGAATATAAGATTGGCTAGCAAGTTTCCTCCTCTATAGACTCGCTAGGCGAAAATTGATTACTGTAAAGGAGACCTGAGAACCGGACAGAAGCCTTTGGAACCTTCACTTTGGTAGAAATCTGAAAGATGAAAATGCTTGTGAATGGCCGGAATTGATTAATATGCAGCAGCAGTTTTCTCTTTTTGTTGGCAATGAATGGGCAACCCAAATGGGTTTTATACATCAAAATCTCTCTGTTGACATATTTTTCATATTTTTGAATAGGGTATCATGAATTTATAATGAATTTTGAAATTTACAGGGTATGAAGCCACTGAAGTAGAAAAGGGGAAGCTCAAGGACTGTATCGGGTGGTGGGTACTCCATGAAGCAACTTCATTTCCGGAGATTCATCGTTGAGTTGAGTTAAAAAGATGTAAGTTTCTTGTATTTATATTGATATTAGATGCGATTTGATGATAACGAGGAAATATGAAATTTTTATGAGAGGACAAAGATGGTGTATGTAATTAAAGCATCAATCAATCTCTGCCGAAACACATTCCTATTACTACACACTATCTTAAAGTGTGGAGAAAACTCCTGTTTCTTGCAAATCTCAAGTTTTTGGTGCTTTCCAGACATGGAACATTCATTTTTTTTACCAAGTTTATAGATTATTATCCTGAACATTCAATTCACTGAACGAGATATACATGTTTTTACTTACTGAACATTCAATTCACTGAACGAGATACACATGTTTTTACCTACTGAACATTCAATTCACTGAACGAGATACACATGTTTTTACCTACTGAACATTCAATTCACTGAACGAGATACACATGTTTTTACTTGCTTCTCTACAGATATTTGGTGTTGATGCATTTTTAATTTCTAGTTGCGCTGTTTTTTATTTTCGGAACTCTCAGCAAAAGCATGGATGACTTTGATGTAATACTTGATTCTCCCCTCAACTCTTTTCGACTAGAACTTCTTGTGCTCTCAACTTGCTTGACCTGTTGCCTATTTTTGGAAATTTTCATAGCCATTTTTTTTTTTGTAAAATCTAGACCTCCTAGTTTCAAACCTTGCCTCCATATTGTCCTCTAACAGATATTATCACTCTTTAAACTTTTCCTTTCAGATTTTCCCTTAAGGTTTTTTTAAATGTGTCTGTCATAGGGGAGGTTTGAACCCCTTTATAAAGAATGCTTCATTCCCTTCTCCAATCGATGCGGGATCTCACAATCCACTCCCTTCAAGGCCTAGTGGTGTGCCAACGATGACACTCAGCCCTGAATGAGGTGGACACCGGGTGGTGTGCCAGCGAGGACGCTAAGTCTGAAAGGAGGGTGAATTTTGAGATCCTACATCGATTGAGGAGGAACGAATGCTGGCCCCAAAGGGGGTGGATTGTGAGATCTTGCATCGGTTGGAGAGGGAACGAAATATTTGTTTATAAGGGCGTGGAAACCTCTCTCTAACAAACATGTTTTTTAAAAGAGGAATCTCGATAAAGAGGAATCTCGATAGGAAAAACTTAGAGAGAACAATATTTACTAAAGGTGGACTTGGGCCTGGGTTGTTAGCTAGTCTATCTCTTTAATATCTCTCCTCATTAATAATTAAATAAAGTGACCCAACAAAACTTAAATGGTTAGAATATCATTTCATCCTTATATTATACTTCTGTTTTATTACATTTTTCATCTTTGTTCTTTTAAATATTCTACTTTAAACCGTATATTATTTTCTAAGATTAGTTCATAAAATAAGTTTATAGGGTTAAATTACCCAAAAATATTGAACCCCATATTAGTTGTCTTCGTAATTCTATAAAAGTATTTACATTATATCTTTAATGGTATGAAAAATATGGTTATTATTCAATTGATTTCATTAAACATCAACTTTATACGACTAATTTAAGAATCATGAAAAATACATAGGCTACTTAAATATATATATTAAGGTTGAATTGCATACAAAATAGAGAAATTATGCACCAACCCACAGTTTACACACACAAGTTGACAGAAAATTTGATATCAAACTCTTGTTCATAGCTCTTTTTAAATGCACTGAGAGTGAGTGGTCAGAGGCTACAAATAGTCTCAATACAAATTTACAAACACATTCAACACTTCCATTCAATACTCAAACTTGCAGTGTTCAAAGAGTTGGAACTCTCTCTGCATTCCCAGAAATGACTGTGAGCAAATTGTTTGCAAAAGGATCGCTCAAATGCTTCGCCAAATTCTCCACCGGCCCTTCTCCGGTCACGTAGGCCTGGAAGTAAAACCCCAGCATTGCAAACATTGCCAGTCTTCCATTCTTGATCTCCTTCACCTTCAAGATCGCCGCCTGGTCCGGGTCGTCTGCCAGCCCCAACGGGTCGAACGGACCGCCCGGGTGGAGCTTGTCCTCAAAGTTCTACACAAAACCATCATTCAGCTCAAATACTTCATACCCTTTTCATAATTTTTCATCATTCAAAACGTACCAAGCCATTGATGATTCTGTAGTACTCGGCACCACCGACAAGAACAACCTCTGCAGCGACCGCGACAATGAGGTTGATCGGAATGTTGTTTCCAAAGTAATTCAATGTGTTTCCATCAAGAAGCAGAGCTCCAGTCTGCAACACCCCATATTGGATCAGAATTGAGCAGTTTTAGCTTAAAAGCACTTCCAAACAGAGATTATTAGTGCAGAGAATTGGACCTTGAACCACACAGCCTCAGGGCCGCAGTTGGCACCGAATTTGTTGAAGGCCTCAGGGATGATGAACCCAGCAGCTCCAAGCATGGCCCATCGTGCGTGGATCAACTCAAATGCTTGGTATCTGCCAACAAACAAACCCACTAAGCTCTTCTTTACTACTTCAACTCAATTCTAAATTAATTCAGAATTTTTATTTACTTGCTGAAGTCCTCTGGTTTCTTGCTGAGTCCGAAGGGGTCGTAACCGTAGCTGTAATCGTAATCGGCCCAATTAAATGATTATCAATCGAAGCTTAAGAAACTTATAAGAAAGAGGATAAGAAATTAAGTCATACTCTCCGGGGACTTCTCCGTTCAGGTATTCGGGGATCTCGGATCGGTCCAATAACCCGTCGGGGAGGAAAATCCTCCTGTCGGGACCTAATTAATAGCGATGAATACATTCAAGATCAGCTCAAGAAAATATGTATAAGCGTGTGAATTATCACTATTTCTAAATTTTATGACCAGAAATACGACGGAACTTTGTAAATAAAATTAATGAAACAAAATAAATAGAACAGAATTGAGCCAACAATTTTCATATATATATATAACGGAAGAAAAGTGATAGAGATTGAAACAGAGTACTTTTGATCCACTTCTATTTCTGGTTCTTAACGGTTGGACTTACCATACCACTTGGCGAGCTCGTCATTGGCTGGAGAGACAGCGGAGGGCTTGGGCTTGGGTGCGGGGGCTGGCTTCTTCCCGAAAAGCGCCACGATCTTGGAGGTGACCGGGCTAGAAGCAGAGGAAGCTGACCTGGCGGAGGCGCCGGAGAAGCTGAGGGGATTTCTCAGCATTTCAGAGACACCGAGGGAGGCGGCGGCGGTGGAGGCTGCCAAGGAGGCCATGGGCGGAGAGAGTGAGAAGGTGAGAGCAAGGAAGAATGAATGGATGCAAAAATGTTGTAAATGGTGAAGATTAGGTGGGGAGAACGTAGGCGCTATATGGTTGGTTTGGTGGATGTGGACATGCCACGTGGGATTGAGGTTTGTGGTTGGCTATGGGAGTGGGTGAAGCTGAGAAATCCAATGCAGTGTTTTGATTGGTGGAGGATGGTGACGTGGCAGATGTGGTCTTTAAGGTGGTCTCTCCGATTGCATGATTTGGATAACGTGAGCTATCCTAACAAAGGAGGCCATTTTGGATTTCAGCTGCCAACTCGCCGGGTTAACTCATCCGGTTTTCTTTTTCTTTTTTCTTTTTTAATTATAATTTACAAAATGAACTTAGACCACAAAATGTATCTCTGGTTTCTTTTATTTTGTTCTCCCCTCTAAAATAAAATAGGAATGAATTTAGACCATGTCCAAATGAGAACGATTCTAAAGATGCGAGGATTAAGAAAGGTTTAAAAGAATTGAAATTTATTAATTGTACCAACAAAGTGTACTTCTCTTTTTCGATTTCAATCATACATGTCACATAAGAACGTTCTTTTGCTGATATTATCATCAGTATTCGATACTGGGTCATTCATACCATTACTATACCTTCTTTATTCATTGCAGGTGTGGGTTACTATACCTTTTTATTCATTGCAGGTTGGTTATTCGTCACCATGGGTTTAACTTAAGATGTTTTTGGAAGCTTTCGTCCAAATGAGCATTTTATAGAAAGCCGACAAGGAATTCTATTAATAATCGGCCGTTTTGATTCTTTGGAACAACTCATGAATTTAGTAGAGGAGGCCTATAACTAATTAAAAGGGAAATTATGTGCGGCCTTTGACTCACAAGCTAGAACCTGTGACCTTTAAAATTGGAGAGCAATAAGAAGTATCGAGTAACCCTAGATTAATCAGGTTATCTATTCATATTAGATTTAGGTTTAAAATGTGAAGGAGTCGATATCCAAATTTATAGGATTCAAAACAGACATATTATTGATTCATGGCATTCCAAGTACAGAGGTTTGTGGTATAAAATGAAGAAAAGTTGAAGAAAAAAGAGTTAGGCACGCCCAAGAAGAAGATCGGCTATAACCAAGATGATACTACAAATATCTTTCACAGCCTTCCCGTTGTCAAACAGCGCCGATGGGTCTTTCGGCGGCTGGGCGAAGCTGTCCAGACAATTGTCGACGTCCGACATGGCTGCAGTCGCTGTAATGTTGACCAAACCGTAGTCACCAAACTCCAAGGAGTTCTTTCCATCCACCATGTCTTCGGCAGCATCGTCGAAGTGTTTAGCACAGGCATCATAGTGCTCCTTAAGCTTGGGATCGGCTGCCTTGGACGCCAGGGACTGGGCGAGGGCACGGCTTTGAGAAGCCTTGTCTTGGGCGAAGTTGAGGGTGAAGTTGGCCAACTCTTTCAGGTCTGTGGTGCTAGCAGATTTTAACACATTAAGCAAAAAGAAGGATTTCTAGTTTTCTTGCAGATGGTGGAAACGATGTCAGTTTGGGAAGCTACATGCACCATCCCATTAAAGAACAGAACTAAAAGAACAATGGAAGAGACTGCTCGAAAACTAGAAGATGCCATTTTTTATTTTGATTTTTCTATCTGTTTTGCTCAATTAATTCATACAAAGGGTTTACATATTTATACACTCACAAATATTCCTTTTAATAGCTTTTCGTAAGTAAAATGCTATTAAAAGAAAAAGGAACAAAAAGTCCAAACTCAATCACTAACTTGGCTTTGTTCTTATGCACACTTTTTTAGACCATACATTTTCTTCCTCATTTGCATCCATGGGTGCCACTCTCGCCTTGCCTGCCCATAAGATTATGACCTGTTGTCATCCCAAAAGCTCATATTTAATAAATAACCAACCATGCTAATAAGTCAATATTTGTTTTGCCAATATTTTTTGTTGACATCATGAAAAGTAGTCCTTGCCATCATTGTGTGTTTTGACGTGAGAAATGTAAGTCAATAAACTCACTTGGTTAAAATCATGGGATGTTGAGAAGTTAGTTATCATGGAACATTTGGGGGGAAATCACTAGATAACCTGAACTAACCTCAGCCATGATTTCCTACAAATTTGTTGGAGACAATCATGAGAAGGGAGAGAAGGGATTTTCTCTATAGGATAGAGGCAATTGTGAGATAACATAGACCATCCTCGTAACATAACTTAGAAGTTTTATAGAGTTAGTAAAGTACCACACAAGGTTTGTTTTAGACTTCTTCAAAATATTTGCAACCTTGACAAAGTTAACTAAGAAGGGTAAGTCTTTCTTTGGACAATGACACATGAGTAGATTTTTTTCAAGAGCTTGAGGAATTTTTGATGTATGCGCAAGTACTCGCACTATTGGATGGTATAGTAATCTCATGGTGTAGAATAATGCCTCAAGGAAAGGGCTAGGGTTGCGTGTTGGTGTTGTTGGCAAAGTGATTGTACTTGCCTCCTAATAGCTTAAGAAATATGAGCGTAACTATCTAACCCTCAATTTGAAGTTAGCAACTGTGGTGTTCGCATTAAAAATATGGTGACATTACTTGTACGGTGAAAAAGTAAAGGTATATACTAAGCATAAGAGCCTCAAGTATCTTATTTACGCAGAAAGAGTTGAAGATGGGACAAACGAGATAGTTGAAGTTCGTAAAGGATTATGATACCAAGATCCTTTATCATCCATGTAAAGCTAACATAGTGGCCGATGTGTTGAGTAGATAGTTGAAGTTCGTAAAGGATTATGATATCACTCTTCTCGCATGTCATTTTCAGTGCTCCAAATCTCTAAAACTTCCACTAGATAGTCATAATTCACGTCATTTTGGTTTTAGCATGGGGAGAAATAGTCAAAAGATCACCTTCCACAAACCTTCAAGTGCCCCATGTGTGGCTGGAAAGGCTTCTATGCGCAATTTCTCTCGCAACGGGCTCACGTGCAAATACCTTGGCCAGTCGCTGTGGCCCTTAATTTAAGAATAAGTTAACATAAACTCCCAAAAAAATTTCACTACTTGACACGCATCCCACTCATGACACGAGTGTTCTTGGCTTTGAGTCCAGGCGAACCTAAGACATTAGTATTATTATTTTTTTTTTATTGTGTGGCATGTGTCCTCCGAAAGCACACCATCAAGTCTCCCAAAATGTTGCCTCATTGATTTTCCTTCAATTAACATAGGGTCGGCTGACCTCAGGCAACGTAACTCGAAGTAGGCTTAACCCACTCAGCGTTGAGAGTGGGTGCCGCACAATCGCCAAATCCGCTGCCTAGAAACCGCGATTGTGACAGTTGGCTTAACCCACTCAGCGTTGAGATGTGAAAGAAGCCTTTGACGTAGTCAGGATAGAAATGGCGGACATAAGCGTCAGAGTAAACGTTGTCGTAAGGTCGGTGGAGAACCAAACCCCTACTCGAAAGACAACGCGACCCAACAAGGTCAAACTTCCTGAACCCAAGCCCTTCTCCAGGACTCGGGACGCCAAGGCCTTAGAGAACTACATCTTCGAACTTGAGCAGTACTTTAAAGCGATTGACACTGAGACAGAGGAAGAAAATATCACTGTGGCCACCATGCATCTGGCTGAGGATGCAAAATTGTGGTGGCGGTTGGAAGTATGTAAACATCCAAGAGGGCCGATGCACAATAGACACTTAGGAGAGACTAAAACAGGAGCTTCGGTCTCAATTCTTCCCAAGGAATGTTGAGATCATGGCCAGAAGAGAATGACGCGACCTTAAACATACTAGTAGCATTGGAGAATATGTCAAACAGTTGGTTGGAAATAAACTTAAATGAGAGAGAGAAAGAGGGATTATTATTTTTTGGTTTTAAATTCAGTCAAAAGCCAAATGTATGTTAGGAGAGGAGAGGTTATGGGTGAGAAAACGAGTGAAGAAAACATGGGATAGTTATGGTCAATTTACGGCGTTAGGAAAACTTATAAATAGGATACTAGAAAAAGGCTTTTGAGAATTTTTTGTCTCCTTGTCTCTCCCCTCTGGACACCCCTTCAAAGTTTCGTGAGAGTTATATGAGTTAGTTTCAAAGCGAGCGTCTATTTTCTACAAGTTGGTATCGGAGCGGCTTTTAATTTCAACAAATTGGTATTAGAGCAAATTTATTTTCTACAAATTGGTATCAGAGCTGATGGCGAACATGATGGGACAAATGCCGCTACCACGATTGACGAAAACGAACTACGAGAATTGGAGCATCCAAATGAAAGCTCTTCTCGGTTCGCAAGACGCATGGGAGGTGGTCGAAGACGGTTTTGAAGAACTGAAGGATACCACGAGGTATATGGCGACGTAAAATAAGGCGCTAAAGGAAGCACGTTCAAAGGATAAGGCAGCATTATATATGCTGTTCCGACCTGTTGACGAGTCGGGCTTTGAGAAGATTACAAGGACAACTACTTCAAAAGAAGGGATACTCTAAAAGAGGTGTTCAAAGGAACCGACTGAGTCAAGCAGGTACGTCTCCAGACTCTGTGTGGCGAGTTGGAGAGTATGAAGATGAAGGAGTCAGAAAATGTAGCTGACTACATTACACGTGTACAGACCGTGACGAATCAGCTAAATCGAAAAGGAGAAATGTTACCCGAGATGCGGGTTGTGGAGAAAATCTTGAAGTCGTTAACCGACAACTTCGAGAATGTCGTATGTGGAATAGAAGAGTCGAAGAACCTTGCAAAATTCACAGTCGATGAGCTTGCCGGTTCTCTCGAGGCACACGAGCAACGTAAGAAAAAGAAGGAGGAGCCACTTGATCAAGCGCTTCAGACGAAGGCATCGATAAAGGATGAAAAGGCACTCTACTCTCAAAATTTTTAAGGTAGAGGTCGTTGAAGTCGCGGGAATGGTCGAGGTGGTCAAGGCAACACTTACGAAGAAAACTACCCAGAGAAGAGACTGTCGAGCCAAGCAAATTGGCGTAGAAGAGGTGGCCGATCAAACATTCAGTGCTATAAATGTCAAAAATATGGTCATTACGTGAATGATTGTAACTCCGAAAAATGTTACAATTGTAGCAGAATGGGGCACGTTGCAAAAGCATATCGAGCAGGAAAAAGGGTGGAAGGAACAACCAACCTAGCCGTGGAAGACGTAACAGATGATGGTCTTCTCTTGATGGCTCAAGATGAAGAGAACATCAATAACGACACTCTGAGGTACCTCGACTCAGGGGCAAGCAACCATATGTGCGGTCACGAGCACCTATTCAAAGAAATGCAAAAGATTGAAGATGGTCACGTGTCATTTGGAGATGCGTCGAAGGTGGAGGTAAAAGGTCGAGGTACGATACACTTCTTGCAAAAGGATGGTGTGATGGGGTCAATCCAAGATGTCTATTACGTACCAGATCTCAAGACCAACATATTGAGTATGGGACAACTCACAAAGAAATGTTACTCGATATTCCTAAAGGGCCGTCTGCTACACCTGAAGGATAAGAAAGAGCGTTTGGTTGCTCGAGTCGAGATAGGAAGAAATCGAATGTACAAATTGAATTTAAGAAGCATACGAGAAAAGTATTTGAGAGTCGACGTAAAAGACAAGGCATCACTCTGGCATCTCCATTTTGATCACCTACATCATGGCGGCCTAAAGGAGTTAGTGAAGAAGAATATGGTACATGGGCTACCAAACATGGACTTAGAAGGAAAATTTTGTGAAGAATGTGTGCTCAGTGTCACGGTCATGCTCGTCCAAGGCGTGTTGCCCATGGCCGCATGCCCATGACAAGCCCAACCCTTTATGTCTTTTCATATTCTAGTGTTTTACTTTTATATTTCTAGGAAGTATGACGTTTCAGAAATATCATGTCTAGGTCTGTCAGACATGAAATGCCTCAGAATGTACTATAGGGGGATACGACTAGTTGTCAACTTCTCCCTACCCAAGGTTATATACTGTAAGCCGTTGTTATTTTTCTCTTGCTTGCTTATATAACGTCTATTTCAAAAATCTCTCTTTCGAAAATCTCTCTCTGCCCTCATTTTCTAAAACCTTCTCTTAAAATCGAGGCCAGAGGCTTGAGCATACGTCACTTGGCCGTAGGTGACGCAAGAACGAATTGGCTTAGCTCACTTGTTGTTGGAAAGTGAGTGCCGCACAATTGCAAGTCTACTGCCATTAAAAGTGCGATTGTGACAAGTGGTATTAGAGCTTTGTAAGCTCCATGAAATAGCAAAGACTGAAAACATGTCGACGACAAAGTCGACACCCAAATCACAAGCCGACCGGCTTACTTTAATAGAGGAGGAAATGTTGTTCCTCAAAGAAGTCCCTGACACCATCCGCTTCCTGGAAGCACGGGTGAAAGAATTGAGTGGAAAAGTCGTAGAGATTGACGCAATGGGTAACCACCTGGATGGGTTGCCAATGGCAAAACTGATGTTTCGAGTGACCTCACTCGAAGAAAAAGTTGCTCCTACGAGCAGCCCAAGACCGTATGGTAGCCCCGATAGCTTTGTCGCGCACAAGGAGGGACGTGGCGAAGAGTTCGACGTGCTACAAAATACAATAATGAGTTTGTTCAATGGATTAGCTGACGAATTCAGAACAACGATTGATGACATCCAAGAAAAGATGTCCGCCATGAGCACCCAAATCGAGGAGACCATGAAAGCCGTGGAGAACGTCTTGGCTGGGCAAACTAATATAGGATCCAACAAGCTGAAGTTTCCAGACCTTAGACCTTTCAAAGGGAACTAGGATGCCAAACAGTTAGAGAACTTCATCTTTGATGTCGAACAGTACTTCAAAGCCACACCGGCTTGTACCGACGACATAAAGGTGACAGTAGCCTCGATGTATTTCATAGACAATGCCAAACTTTGGTGGCATACGAAGGTACAAGACATCGAGAATGGATTGTGCACCATTGACTCGTGGGAAGACCTCAAGAGAGAATTGAGGGACCAATTCCTCCAAAAAAAATGTAGACCATCTAGCAATGAAAAAACTAATAGCCCTAAAGCAAACTGAAAGCATAAGGGACTATGTCAGACAATTTTCGACCCTGATGCTAGATATCAGGGGCATATCAGGGGTACACCAGAGAAGGACAAGGTGTTCTTTATAAATGGGTTACAACCGTGGGCCAAAACAAAAGTACACGACAAAAAGGTCCAAGACCTAAATACCGCAATTGCCAGTGCCGAGAGACTCCTAGGCTATGGGAACGAGGCGAGTTACCAAAGAAAAACAACACAGGCCCCAAACACTGGGGGCAAAACATATAAGCCGCCAGGTCATCGAAATGGAAGCCCCAACAGGCCAAATGGAGGTAACGACAGACCAAGCGGGTGGACAGATAGACCTCCTCAGAACAACCAAGCGAGGACATCTCGAGGACCTTACCCTCAAAGGAACCACCGGACGACACCTTTACAATCATATTGTGTAAAGGCCTCCACAAAGTGTCCTACTGTCTCCATTCAAGAGAGCAACGACACAAGAGTCGAGACTATGCTAGACAAGAAGGAAGATCAAGACAACCCCCGAATGGGCGTGCTCAAATTCTTGTCAGCCCTCCAACAGAAGGTTAACCCAAAGGAGATAATAGAGAAAGAGCTCATCTTTGTGGATGCGACAATAAATTCTCGATCGAGCAAGAGCACTTTGATAGACTCAGGAGCGACTCACAACTTCATCGTCGATCAAGAAGCCCCTAGATTGGGACTCACCATAGGAAAAGACCCTGGAAAAATGAAAGCTATCAACTCCGAGGCCTTGCCTATTGTGGGAGTTTCCAAAAGAGTCCCCTTCAAATTAGGGGCTTGGACAAGAGAGCTGGACCTTGTCGTAGTTCACATGGACGACTTTGACGTGGTACTTGAGATGGAGTTCCTCCTAGAACACAAAGTTATCCCAATGCCACTAGCGAAATGCTTGGTGATCACCTACCACAATCCCACAGTAATACCTACAAGCATCAAGCAGCCAGGTAATCTTAGAATGATCTCGGCCATACAATTGAAAAGAGGACTCGCACGAGAGGAACCTACATTTATGGCTATACCACTGATGGAAGAAGTGACCACTGAGAAAACTATCCCAGACAAAATCGAGGAGGTACTAAACAGTTATGCTGACATAATGTTAGAGAGCCTACCACAAACATTACCACTCCCGTCGAGACATTGATCACGAAATTGAACTCCTTCCCGGGGTTAAACCCCCGCGAAGAACGCATACCGAATGGCTCCCTTTGAGCTAGCCGAATTGAGGAAACAACTAGATGAGTTGTTGACGGCAGAATTCATCCGCCCGACAAAAGCACCTTACGGGACGTTGTGTCTGTGAATAGATTATAGAGCCTTAAACAAGGTGACGGTACGCAACAAATACCCATTGCCGATAATATCCGACTTGTTTGACCAACTTCACGGGGCCAAATACTTCACGAAGTTGGACTTACGATTAGGGTACTACCAAGTACGTATCACCGAGGGGGACGAGTCAAAGACGACGTGTGTGACAAGATATGGGGCCTTCGAGTTCCTGGTAATGCCCTTTGGCTTGACAAACGCCCCAACTACGTTTTGTACGTTAATGAACCAAGTTTTCTACGAATACTTGGATCAGTTCGTCATAGTATACCTCGACGACATAGTTGTATACAACACAACCCTAGAGAAACACAAGGTGCACTTGAAGCTGGTATTTGACAAGCTATGGCAGATTCAGTTTTACGTCAAGAGAGAAAAATGTGTATTCGCACAAACATGCATCAACTTCCTCGGACATGTCATCAGTTGTGGACAGATCGCGATGGATAGCGATAAGATAAAAGCTATCCAAGAGTGGAAAGTCCCTACTTCCGTATCCGATGTGCAGTCCTTCTTAGGATTAGCAAACTACTATAGGCGGTTTGTCGAAGGGTTTTCACGATGAGCCGCCCCCTTAACGGAGCTCCTGAAGAAAGACCACCCTTGGTCGTGGTCAAATAAATGTCAAATGGTCTTTGAAGATCTGAAGGAAACCATGACGAGGGGTCCTGTCCTCGGGTTAGTAGATGTTACAAAGCCATTTGAAATAGAAACAGATGCTTCCGACTTTGTCCTAGGCGGTGTCCTTATTCAAGAAGGCCACCCAATCACTTATGAAAGTCGAAAGCTCAATGATGCCGAACGGAGATACACTGTCTCAGAAAAAGAAATGCTGGCTGTAGTCCATTGCCTATGAGTCTGGAGATAGTATCTCTTGGGATCACAGTTCATAGTGAAGACGGATAACAATGCCATCTACCACTTCTTCGATAAAAAAAAAAAAATTAACAGCAAAATAAGCCCGGTGGCAAGAGTCGTTGGTGGAATTCGACTTCAAATTCGAACACAAGGCAGGGAAGAGTAATCAAGCAACCGATGCACTGAGTCGGAAGGGCGAACATGCGGTCCTGTGCATGTTAGCCCATATTCATTCAAGTAAGATCGATGGATCAATGCGCGGCATCATCAAAAGAACATTTACACAAAGACCCATCGGCCAAAGTCGTCGTCGAACTAGCTAAAGCTGGGAAGACACGACAGTTTTGGGTCGAGGGAGACCTTCTAATGACTAAAGGAAATAGATTATACTTCCCAAGAATGGAAGAACTGAGGAAGAAGCTCATTCAGGAACGTCATAATACCTTATGGGTAGGACACCCTGGGTGGCAAAGAACGTATGCCCTAATCAAAAAGGGGTACTTCTGGCCGAATATGTGGGATGATATCATGCAGTACACCAAGACGTGCCTCATTTACCAACAGGACAAAGTCGAGAAAGCCAAAGTCTCGGGACTCTTGGAACCTCTACCTGTGCCAACAAGACCTTGGAAAAGTGTGTTTCTGGACTTCATAACACACCTCCCAAAAGTCGGAGAATATGACGCCATCTTGGTTATCGTAGATCGGTTCTCAAAATATGCGATGTTTGTTCCCACTCCCAAATTATGTTTGGCTGAACTAACAGCCCAACTATTTTTCAAACACGTTGTCAAGTTATGGGGCATTCTGTTGAGCATCATCAGTGATAGGGATGGTAGATTCATTGACACATTCTGGACCAAATTATTCGCCTTCTTGGGAACGACTTTAAACATCTCTTCGAGCTACCATCCTCAAACCGATGGACAGACGGAACGGTTCAACTGCTTGCTCGAAGAATACTTACGTCACTTCGTCGACGCTCGCCAAAAGAACTGGATACAACTGCTAGATGTTGCCCAATTCTGTTTCAATTGTCAAACGAGCTCGTCTATGGGGAAGAGTCCCTTCGAAATTGTAAGTGGACGACAACCGGCCTTACCACATATTATTGATCATCCTTATGCAGGAAAAAATCCTCAAGCTCAAAACTTCACAAGAGAATGGAAGCAGACAACAGATATAGCCCGGGCATATTTAGAGAAAGCTTCCAAGCATATGAAGAAGTGGGTGGACAAGAAGCGTCGCCCCCTCCAATTCCGAGCAGGAGATCAAGTCCTCATCAAGTTGAGACCAGAACAGATCAGATTTCGTAGCCGAAAGAACCAGCGACTAGTTCAAAAATATGAAGGCCCGGTTGAAGTTCTTAAAAAGATCGGGGCTACCTCCTACAGAGTTGCGCTACCCACATCTATGAAAATCCACCCAGTAATTCATGTGAGCAACTTGAAGCCTTATCACCCTGACCCCAACAACGACCAGCAAAATGTAATCACAAGATCAAGCATCGATCTGAAACAAAGAGACATCAAAGAAATAGATGAGGTCCTAGCCGACAGGGTTAGGAAGATAGGAAAACCCGTACGGACGATTCGTGAATTCCTTGTCAAATGGAAGAATCTCCTTACAGAGGAAACCAGCTGGGAACGCGCCGAAGATCTGGATTCCGCCGCCACCCACATCGCCAGGTTCGAAAGTAGTCAGTTGACAGGGACGTCAACCAATTAGGCGGGGGAAGATGTTACGGTCATGCTCGTCCAAGGCGTGTTGCCCATGGCCGCATGCCCATGACAAGCCCAACCCTTTATGTCTTTTCATATTCTAGTGTTTTACTCTTATATTTGTAGGAAGTATGACGTTTCAGAAATATCATGTCTAGGCCTATCAGACATGAAATGCCTCAGAATGTACTATAAGGGATACGACTAGTTGTCAACTTCTCCCTACCCAAGGTTATATATGGTAAGCCGTTGTTATTTCTCTCTTGCTTGCTTATATAACGTCTCTTTCTAAAATCTCTCTTTCGAAAATCTCTCTCTGCCCTCGTTTTCTAAAACCTTCTCTTAAATTGAGGCTAGAGGCTCGAGTATACGTCGCTTGGCTATAGGCGATGCAAGAACGAATTGGCTTAGCTCACTTGTTGTTGGAAAGTGAGTGCCGCACAATCGCAAGTCCGCTGCCATTAAAAGTGCGGTTGTGAAACTCAGCAAGCATGTGAAAACCTCAATTCAAAAGAAGGCTGAATTTTGGGCTAAACAACCTCTCGAGTTGATCCATACAGATATATGTGGACCAATTAACCCCGAGTCCTTCAGTGGAAAGAGGTATTTTATTTTCTTTATCGATGATTACTCACGGAAAACTTGGGCTTATTTTCTAAAAGGAAAATCCAAGGCATTCGAGGTGTTTAAAAAGTTCAAAGTAATGGTGGAGAAGGAAACTGGTAGACACATCAAAACTGTACGATCCGATAGAGGTGGCGAGTATACTTCGACGACTTTCATGGAGTACTGCGAGGAGCAAGACATAAGGCGATTTCTAACCGCACCGTACACCCCTCAACAAAATGGTGTGGTCGAGAGAAAGAACCGAACCATTCTCGACATGGTTCGCTCAATGCTTAAGAGAAAAAGGATGCTGAAGGAATTTTGTGTTGGGTTTGATGTCCTAAAACTCATAGTTTGTAAATAAAAACATATTTTATTTTCAATAAAGTTATTATTGATGTTTATTCAGTAAAGATTGTTATTGAATAAAGTGAATTTTACGATCGTTAATCTAAATCCAATAAACTAAGAATACTCTGGCTATAGTATGATTACTTAAACTATATGTAGAGACATAAGAGTGGATCAAGTTCAAGTATATAGTCAAAATGATCTATAGTACAGGGATAAAGCTGAGTACCTTATCCTAGGGATACTATGGATGCAGCCCACTTTTGTATATGACATAAACAATGTGATCACTAAATTGTACATGCAGAGACATGTGAGTGAGGGCGTCCTATGCAATGAGTATTGCATAAGATCGGACCATGACGAAAATCACTCTCACTTTATAATGTCATTTACGGTTGAGACTAATTTTCTTTTCATTCGATGACCTAGGTAACTCGATCTTAATCCTGAGCTAACCATGAACTCCTGTTTATTCAGAATTATCCTTAGATTTGCATGGGTAAGAGTGGCTCGAGTTCGCCGACTCAATAGGCATCCCATTTCAGGGGTAAGACTGGGTGAATGGCTGGAGACGTGGGGGTGCAAGATAGAATTTGCTCCTACCCACTTTTAGGAATAGAAGAGAGGTAGTTCCCTTTAGTACTGGCTCCAGGTCTTGAACAAGGGGTCTCACCCTCTCATTGGCTTGAGAGAGATTCAGTTTACTGGTTGGACCACAAACCAATTGTTCATTAGAGGATCAGTGGGACATAAGGAACAAGAAGTAACTTCAAGGGTAAAACAGTTAATTGACCCAACTCTAGTTACGAACAACCTGTGAAGGATCTACTTACTAATCATGGTTATTTCAAATGGACAGAAATATATCTATAGTGAGGGGAGTGCAACTACTAGGCTATAGTGGAGTGCCCTCTATAGTGAGGGGAGTGCAACTACTAGGCTATAGTGTTGTGCCCTAGTAGTTAACGTGTAACGTTTCAGATTTTTTTCATTTTTGCCTTATTTGGTTGATTTTTATTTTCATTTCCATATATGAGTATTATGTTATGCATTTATTCTCACTGGAAAATGTGCAATTTTCAACAAGGAAGTTATTACCTAAAAATAAAATAAATAATTAAATGTAATCTCCTCGAAAATAGAAAGGATTCGTGCTAGACTTTTATTACCTATAGGAACATTCCTATTTCTCTGAGTTTCCTTATCCTAAAATCCTCGAATGCAAATGTCTTCATATTATTTTTATATTCTCATGTCCAACCTTTTACCTCCCTTGAAAACAATTTTCTCTCCAAACTTTCCTCCGGAACATTGGGGTTGCTCTTCGGAGGAAGAATCGAGTAGAAGTAAGGCATTGATGTTGGGATCATTGTGTCAAAGAAGGTTGACCGTCGGAAATCGGTGTTGAGGACGTTGTGGGATTGTCGACGCGTTGTCGGAATCAGGGAGGCGGAAACTAGAGTTTCGTCGCTTGTCGGGTAAGGAAGGCAAGGTTTTTGGAATAGGGTCGAGCCGCAGACGCACACCCAACAGCTCCGACAGCTTCGCACGGGTACACAGTGCGGCTCGGATCGCACGTGTACGAAATTGGCTCGGTTCCGTCAATTCCCGCAGCTCGACTTGGCGGCTTAGTTGGCAGGCTCGGCAACTAGGCTTAGCGGCAAGGTATCACTATAATATATCGATTCCAAGGTTTTTGGCCCTTCCAAAGCTGTTTCTGCCCTCATTTTTACCATTCAAGATCAGTATGGTCCCTAAACGTTAAAGACAGCTTAGGTCGGGGGTTTATTTTGATAAATAGCATGAGGTTTAGCTAGGGTATGTTATGAAAGGTTCTAAGTTTTTATGTGGTTATCATAGGACATATTTAACCACTGGGATTAGCTCGTTGTGAGTGACTTCAACCAAGACCATCAAGGTAAGTGATCTTACTGTTAGAGTTAGCTTACTACGTGTTGTATGATGGTGCGTGCCCTGTGGCCCCTGCATGCACCATATTTATGTGATATGATTATGTGATGTATGAATTATGTTGACTGTTGACTGTTGACTGTTTATGTTATGTGAAGTTATGAATGAGATGTTAGTAATATATGCCATGAATATGTTGATCGATGTCATGGATACACGTAGAATTATCGAGTCATGTCATGAGATGTTTATGCAACTGGATTGTACTTTCATGTTATGTAGTATGCCATGTAATGTAGGTCATGTGAGATGCCATGTAATGTAAGAAATGTATATGGGATGTTAGTACTGCTTATGTCATGCCATGTTAGATACGTTAAGGGGCGTTACATAACGAGTGTTGGTTAACAAGGTTAATGAGTTTAACCAGTTAATCTTGAATCGTTGGAGCCCATGATCTATAGGTCCCTCTGCTAGCTCATATCAGACTAAACCATAGAACAGTGTGACGAGTGAGTTCGAAGTGTTCGAATTCAAATTAGGGAATATGCGCTACATATATACAATATATTTAATCGCATTTTTGTTTTATTTACAAATTAAACAAAAAGAGAGAATTTGAGATATTTAAATAAGATTTAAATATTTTAATGAAATATGTGTCGGAATTGATTAATATTAAATATTAATTAAATAGTTTAATTAATTCTTTAATATTACTTTAATTTGAAATTAATTATTCCAATTAATTGTTGAATTAAAATGAAGAAAGTCAAAATGTTGACTTCACTTAATGGAAAAATACATGTTTGAGGTGTCAAAATTTGGTTTAACCAAACTTGCATGCTTGCCAAATAAACCCCACAAAATTGAGTGAAATTTTGAGTGTCAAAATTTGGTTAACTCAAACTTGCATGCTTGCCACATAATCCCAAACATTTGAGTGGAATTTTGATTGTCAAAATTTGGTGATCTCAAATTTGCATGAACATGCAAACATAACTCTATAAATAGAATGATCTAGGTACATGGAACTTCTCCTTTTGAAAAAACCTTGAGAAAAACTCTCACAAACTCTCTTTTCATATATACTAAATCCCTCCCAAGTTTAGTCACTGAAGACACTAGTGGTGGTTCGAAATCGGTTCATGAGGAAAAAAGAATTTGAACTACAAAAGGTTAGTACTCAAACACCTTGAGTTTTAATACTTATGAACATGCTAATTATTTACTATAATTGATGTTCTAAAAGTGCCTAAGATCCAAATTGCTTCCGTATGTGTTATATTAACACCATCATTTTGGGCAGAAGCCGTGCAATGCGCCATCTACGTACAGAATCGATGTCCACATGTGAAGTTAGATGATCAAACACCACAAGAGGTTTGGAGCGGACAAAAGCTTACAATTTCTCATCTCAAGGTGTTCGGTAATGTGGCTTATGCTCACATACCAGACCAACAAAGAACAAAGCTCGAAGACAAAAGCCAAAGGTATATCTTTGTTGGATATGATGAGAAGACAAAAGGATAGAAACTACTTGACCCGATTAGCAAGATGGTGATAGTGAGTCACGATGTGCGAGTAAATGAAGCAAGCGAATGAGATTGGAACAATTCGACGGAAGTCAACATCGAAGTTAGAGAATCATCAGTCGTTGCACCAACAAGTGCACCAACAAACTCAGAAATTTTCGATGATGAAGATGAACCACGACAACCCAAAATACGAAGTTTGCGAGATTTATATGACTCAACAGATGAGGTACACCTTCTATGTCTTCTGGCAGATGTTGAAAATATCAGCTTTGAAGAGGCGGTGCGAGACATGAAATGACAAACTGCCATGGATGAGAAGATTAAAGCGATCCATCGCAACAACACATGGGAAGTGACAGAATTACCGAAAGGAAGTTAGCCCATAGGTGTGAAGTGAGTATTCAAGAAAAAAATGAATACTCAAGGCGAGATTGAGCGGTACAAAGTGCGACTTGTTGCGAAGGGATACAAGCAAAAGATGGGAATCAACTATAACGAAGTGTTTGCTCCCGTCGCTAGAGTGGAGACAATTCGATTGATCATTTTCCAAGCAGCCCAATTCAAATAACCGATTTTTCAAATGGATGTCAAATCAGCATTCTTGAATGGTGTGCTTGAAGAAGAAGTATATCTCGAACAACCTCCCGGGTACGTGAAAATTGGAGAAGAGAAGAAGATATTAAAACTGAAGAAGGCGCTTTACAGGTTGAAACAAGCACCGCAAGCATGGAATACTCGTATCGACACATACTTCAAGGAGAACGGATACAAGCAATGTCCCCACGAACATTCACTTTATACAAAGAAGAGTGGAGGTAATGTGATACTTGTCGCTCTTTATGTCGATGACCTCATCTTCTCAGGCGACAATGATGAAATGATAGAAGAATTCAAAAGGAGAAACGGGTATTTTTATATCACAGGAGAAATATGCAAAGGAAATTTTGAAGAAGTACAAGATAAAAAATTGCAACCCGGTATCAACACCAATGGAACTAGGTGCAAAGCTTTCAAAGTACGATGAAGGAGAAGGAGTAGATGCAAATAGGTACCGAAGCCTGCTGGGAAGCCTTCGCTATCTTATATGCACAAGGCCAGATCTTTTATTAAGTGTCGGCATAATAAACCGGTTCATGGAGGAGCCAATTTATTCACATTGGAAGGCGTTGAAGCGAGTCCTACGATACGTCCAAGGAACATCATCACTTGGGTTATTCTACTCAAGAACAGAAGAATACAAGTTAGTTGGTTACTCTAACAGTGATTGATGCGGAGACATAGATGATCGGAAAAGTACATCGGGTTATGTATTCCTCATGGACAACATAGCTTTTACTTGGCTTTCAAATAAACAACCAATCGTGACACTCTCGACGTGTGAAGTTGTGTATGTAGCAGCATCTTGGTGTGTGTGCCACGCAATATGGCTTAGAAATTTGTTGAGTAAGATGGAGCTAAAACACCGAGGTGCAACCGTAATACAAGTTGACAACAAATCAGCAATTGAGTTGGCCAAGAACCTAGTGAACCATAAAAGAAGCAAACACATTGACGTTCGATTTCATTTTATCCGAGATCATGTGAAGGAAGGAGACGTGGAATTGCTGCATGTGGCAAGTCAGGATCAAGTTGCGGACATCTTTACAAAACCGCTACCGAAAGTACTTTTCGACAAATACAAGAAGATGATTGACATGACAGATGGTAGAAGCATTTAAGTTTATGAGGAGTTTTGTTGGAAATAAACTTAAATGAGAGAGAGAGAAAAAAAAAAAAAGAATCAGTAAACGGTTATTATTTTTTTGTTTTAAATTCAGTCAAAAGCCAAATGTATTTTAGAAAATGAGAGCTTATGGGTGAGAAAACAAGGGAAGAAAACGTGGGATAGTTATGACCATTTTTAGCGTTAGGAAAACTTATAAAGGCCTTTACTTCTCAATCTAATATCAGAACAAGTAGAGCAAGAGTCACAGACCAAAAGAAGCCGAACAGAAGTGTAATAGAAAAAGGATTTTGAGAATTCTTTGTCTCCTTGTCTCTCCCCTCTCGACACCCCTTTCAAAGTTTCGTGAGAGTTATTTAAACGAGTTAGTTTCAAAGCGAGCGTCTATTTTCTACAAGTTGGTATCGAAGCGGCTTTTAATTTCAACAAATTGGTATCAAAGCAAATTTATTTTCTATATAGTTCTTGTTATTCATGTTAGACATTCGACAGATGTCTGAGCTAGATAAGATCTTCCAGTTCACAGAAGGACTGAAACCATGGGCGAAGTCTAAACTATATGAACATAACATAGAAGATCTCACCACGACCTATGCTATGGCCAAACGATTGTTCGACTTGAACAACAAACAACCCCAAGAGACAAGGTGAAACCAAGTCTCCTCAAGTGGAGGTAATTGCAACCACACCTCTAATCCCTCCAAAATGGGAGGAGGAGACAAATCGAAGATCGGAGGAGTTGAGACCAGACAACCTCAACAGGGGACTGGCATCTTAGGCAACGGGCCTCACAATCAGAACTACTTCAATCGACCACCTCTCTCTTGTTTCCTATGTAAAGGGAACCATAGGGTGTATGAATGTCCAAAGAGGGCGTCACTACAAGCGATTCAAGCCGCATTAGATGCAGACGCAGATGCAAAATTCGAGGGCGAAGAAGTCGAGAAAGGGTTGAACATAGAAACACCCCGGATGGGAGCCCTGAAGTTCCTATTCACACTTCAAAAGAAGACAAGGGAACAAAGAGAGCCGATCGAAAAAGATCTCATATATGTGGAAACGTGGGTGAATCACAAGTTGGCCAAGAATACGTGGTCGATTCAGGAGCCACCCACAACTTCATGACTGAGACAGAAGCGAATCAGTTGAACATCAAATTGCATTGAGACTCGGAGAAGATGAATGTCGTCAACTCTGTGGCCTTACCGATTCTTGGAATAGCGAGGAAGACGACACTTAAGTTGGGAACATGGAGTAGCTTCGTGGACTTTGTAATCGTAAAAATGGATGACTTTGATGTGGTACTCGGGATGGAATTCCTTTTGGAACATAAGGTGATCCCCATACCCTTGGCCAATTGCCTAGTCATAATAGGGTCAACTCTAACGGTTGTTCAGAAAAGTATCAAACAGCCCGATGAAATCAAGATGATTTCGGTGCTCCAACTTAAACGTGGTCTTGCACATAATGAACCAACGTTCATGGCCATTCCAATGGTAGAAACCAAAAGAACGGTTGACATTGTTCCCGTAGAAATACAACGTGTACTAAAAGAGTACTGCGAAGTAATGCCAGTGAGACTACCAAAAATTTTACCACCTCGTCGAGACATAGTCCACGAGATTGAACTGATATCGGGGTCGAAACCCTAAGAAAAGAACGCTTATAGAATGACTCCGATCAAGTTAGCGGAGCTACGAAAGCAGCTGAATGAACTACTTACTGCTGGATTCATCAGACCTACGAAAGCCCCCTACGGAGCCCCAGTATTATTTCAGAAGAAGGATGGGAGTCTTCGCCTATGCATAGACTACCGTGCCTTAAATAAGATCACTATCAGGAATAAATACCCTCTACCCATCATTACTGACTTGTTCGATCGACTACATGGCGCAAAGTATTTCTCGAAACTCCACCTAAGGTCGGGATATTATCAAGTTAGGATTGCTGAGGGAGATGTGCCCAAGACGACTTGCGTCACTAGATAGGGGCCTTTGAATTCCTAGTCGTGCCTTTTGGGTTGACTAATGCCCCGACCACATTCTGCACCTTGATGAACCAAGTCTTCCATGAGTATCTCGATAAGTTCGTGGTAGTCTATTTGGACGACATAGTGGTCTACAGCTCCACCATGGAAGTGCATGGACACCACCTGCAGTTAATTTTTAAAAAGCTTAGAGAACACCAATTATATGTGAAGAGGGAAAAATGCACGTTTGCACAACAGCGAATCAACTTCCTTGGACACGTAATAGAAGCAGGCAAGGCAGACATGGAAGAGGAAAAAGTCAAGGCCATCAAGGAGTGGAAGACCCCCTCCTTAGTGACAGAAGTGCGCTCCTTCCTTGGGTTGGCAAATTACTATCTTCGATTCGTTGAAGGATTCTTGAAGCGCGCAGAGCCCTTGACCGAACTACTAAAGAAGGGAAACAAGTGGAGTTGGAATTCACAGTGTCAAGAAGCCTTCAACAACCTTAAGAATGCCACGATGGAAGGGCCAATTTTAGGGATTGTCGATGTGACGAAACCTTTCGAAGTTGAGACGGATGCCTCAGACTTCGCCCTAGGGGGCGTCTTACTGCAGGAGGGACACCCCATTGCATATAAGAGTCGGAAGCTAAATGATGCAGAAAGAAGGTACGCAGTGTCCGAGAAAGAAATGCTGACAGTGGTCCATTGTTTACGATCTTGGAGACAGTACCTCCTCGGAGCCAAGTTTGTGGTCAAGACAGACAACAGCTCCATATGTCACTTCTTTGATCAACCCAAGTTATCGTCGAAGCAAGCGCGTTGGCAAGAATGCGTGGCCGAATTTGACTTCCAGTTCAAACACAGGCCAGGCAAAGCAAACCAAGCTGCAGATGCCCTAAGTCGAAAGAGCGAACATGTGGTCTTGTGCATGTTGGCTCACCTACAAGCCAGTAAGTTAAGCGGAATGATATGGGAAAGTATCGAGGAACACCTAGCCAAAGACCCAGCTGCTCAGGCCATCATGCAGCTAGCTAGAGAGGGGAAGACTCACCAGTTTTGGGTTGAAGACAATTTACTCTTCACCAAAGGAAAACGTCTTTACGTCCCCCATTCGGAGAACTTGAGGGGACTCCTACTAAAAGAATGCCACGACACACCATGGGCAGGCCACAACGGGTGGCAGAGAACCTATGCCCTCCGAACAAGGGGGTACTATTGGCTAAACCTCCGCGACGATGTGATACACTACACAAAGACCTGTCTTATCTGCCAAAAAGACAAGGTTGAACAAAACAAAATTGCGGGACTACTAGAATCTTTACCGGTCCCGTCCCGACCGTGAGAAAGTGTTTATCTGGATTTCATCACACACCTCCTCAATGTAGGAGAAATGGAGTCGAATCTTAGTCATCATCGACAGATTCTCTAAATATGCCACATTTATCCCATCCCCCAAGTCATGCTCGGTTGAAGTGGCTGCACAATTATTTTCCGACGCGTAGTCAAGTTGTGGGGCATTCCCATCAACATTGTCAACGATCGCAATCTGAGATTCACAGGGACCTTCTAGACTGAATTGTTCGAGCTATTGGAGTCGAGCCTAAACGTCTCTTCGAGTTATCACCCCCAAACTGACGGACAAACAGAAAGGTTCAACAATATGCTTGAGGAGTTCTTATGTCATTTTATTGATGCGCGACAGAAGAATTGGGTTTAGATGCTCAATGTTGCTCAGTTTATCTTCAATTGCCAACAAAGCTTGTCGACAGGGAAAACCCCTTTTGAAATAGTATGTGGCAGACAACCACTCATGCCCCATATCATTGACCACCCTTATGCTGGGAGAAGCCCTCAAGCGTACAACTTCACCAAAGAGTGGAAGCCGACCTCTGAAATAGCACGAGCGTACTTGGAGAAAACCTCCGGAAGAATGAAGAAGTGGGCAGACCGCAAACGAAGAGCTTTAGAGTTCCAAGCTGGTGACTAAGTAATGATCCAGCTGAGATCATAACAATTTAGATTCTGGGGGAATCGAGACCAACGACTAGTATGAAAATATGAGGGACAAATTGAGGTCATCGAGAAAGTCGGAAGGACTTCATACAGTCTCAACTACCTACATGGATGAGAATTCACCTCGTCATCCATGTAAGCAACCTCAAACCATACCATCCAGTTGACGACGACGACCAGCAGCGCAACCAAGTGACACAACCATCAGTAACGATGCCAACGACCTAAAGACAGCCTAAGCGTAACTTACAGGAATTTTTAGTAAGAAGGATTTTTAGTAAGAAGGACTTGAGTAAGAAGGAAGTAGAAGAGATCTTGGTCGAGCGAATTCGTCGCATTGGCAAACCTAAGCGTAACTTACAGGAATTTTTAGTCAAGTGGAAAGAACTTCCAGAAGAAGAAATTAGCTGGGAACGTGCCAACGACCTAAAGACAGCCGCACCGCAAATTACAAAGTTCGAAGAAATGAGACAGTTGACAGGGACATCAACCAATTAAGTGGGGGAGGATGTCATAGTCATGCTTGTCCAAGGCATGTCGCCCATGGTTGAATGCCCGTGAATGCCGAAACCTTTGCCTTGTACTACTTTATTGCTTTCTTTTACCGCTTTCATGTTGTATTATTTCTTTCTTATTTTCTTTAAGAGTATGACGTTTCGGCGATATCATGGCTACGCCTGGTAGACATGAAATGCCTCAAAATGTACTATAGGGGGATACGACTAGTTGTCAATTTCTCCCTACCCGATAAGTTATATGCAATAAGCCGTTGTTGTTGCCTTTTTGCTTACGTTCCCATATAACACCAATCGCGATTGTGACATTGGGCATCAAAGTGTAGAAGAATCTGTTAAGAATGAGAAATAGAAATAGAATTGGGAAGATGTTTATTCTCATTGATATTCATAATCTTTAGATAGGATACAAACCAGCCACTAATACCTACCAACAAGGAAAATATAAACTAATTAAATATTAAGAATAAAATAAAATATACTATAAATCAAATCATAAAAAAAAGAATATTAAAATATAATATATAAGATATATTTCATAAATAATATATCTCAACACTCCTCCTCAAGTTGGAGAGTGTATGTCAATCACATCCAACTTGTCTTTACGAGTGTAGGTCAATAACACCCAAATTGTCTTTACGAGTGTAGGTCAATAACACCCAAGTTATCTTTACGAGTGTAGGTCAATAACATCTAAGTTATCTTTGAGAAGAGAGTGTAGGTCAATAATACCTTTGTTTTCCCGGTAGTGAAAATAGAGTATACGTCAATAACACTCAACTTATCTTTGAGAAGAGAGTGTAGGTCAATAACACTTTTGTCTTTCCAGTAGTGAAAATAGAGAGGGTAGGTAAAAAACACTCAACCTATCTTTCAGAGGAGAGTGTAGGTTAATAACACTTTTGTCTTCCCAGTAGTGAAAATATTTGCTAATGATCTGGACACTTTGGTTTGCATTTTTAGACTTTCAAGAAATTAATGAATTTTCAAGAAAGATGCAAAACCAAAAAATAACAAAATAAAAATAAAAGACCGCCTTTTATTGGTTTGCATTTGTAGACTTTCAAGAAATTATTGAATTTCCAAGAAAGATGCAAAACCAAGATAGACCGTCTTAATTCGTTTGCATTTTTAGACTGTCAAGAAATTATTGAATTTCCATGACCGATGCAAAACCAAAAAATAGATTGCCTTTGATGTATCTCAGAATTTGAGGAGCTGCTTCTTGATTCATGCATAAATGATATACTCTTGGTAGTTTGTCCCATTAAATTTGATTGGAACAAAAAGAATACCCTGGTTGATGAGAGTGATGAATATAATAAGAATGTGTTAAATAAACATCCAAACCTTTGAAGTTGGATAATAACACCAAGATCAGTGCTCTGGATCACTTTAGAGGTTGTAAAAGAAAATACGAACATCTTGAATATGCCACCTTTGAACTTGGTGAGAAATTTGAAGATGCTTATAACGTATTTTTGATATTGGATGATCGCGGCGGTAAAGGCTTCACTGATTGAGTTCGAGTTTGACTTTGAGTCCAAGGGGTATTAGGAATACCAAGATCGATGCTCTAATACCATGTTAAGAATGAAAAATAGAATTAGAAATAGAATCAGGAAGGTGTTTATTCTCATTAATATTTATAACCTTTAAATAGGATACAAGCTAGCAACTAATACCTACGCACAAGAAAAAATATAAACTAAAATATTAAGAATAGAATAGAATATACTCTCAATCAAATCATGAATATTAAGATATAATATATAAGATATATTCCATAAATAATATATCTCAACAGAATCCTCCTGAATCCGCCGAAGTACGTTCATTTGTCTATCTCGTTTGTTGCCTGTTTTTCTCCATCTAATTGCTGCTGTATCTCTCTGTTTCCTGTTCCGTCCCCAAATTATTACTGATTGTTTATGCTGTTGGTTGTGCTTTTACTATTCTTAATATAAGCGATGCTCTATCTTGGAATTGGGTTTCGTTCCATCTCTGGAGGTTATGAATGTTGATAAATGGATGGATGATGGCATGCTTAAGTAGTTGTTATGTTAATCTTCCACCACTTCAGCCTTTGTATTGGATGTTATGTCTATTGTTTCTAGTTTGACTGTGGAGTCTTCTACTGCCTGCTCACTATTTGGCAGTTGTTAAGAACATGGTGTTATTATGAGACTCTTCAAAGATTTGAGGCCTAAGTTTGCCTGGTTAGGACATAGATCTTGAACAAAACAAGTACAAAAAAAACACCAACACTTTTCAAACACATGTTTTGTCTGTATGGGTGTGTTAATAGGGATTTGGACAACTTCCTAGCACTAATTGAAGCTCAAACCTATAAGACACCTGCACCTACTATACCTACTACTACATTGTGAAGATGTTCATCCTATTATCTTTTTCTTTAACATTTCTCATAGACGCATATATCGAACAGAAACTTGAAAACCCAAGTAGAGGGGACAATAACATTTCTCATAATCTGCTAGAGGGAAAGGTAAAGGTAAAGGTAAAGGTTACTCTACTCCTGCTGGATCAGAGGAGTCGGTTGAGATTGGCGCCAAGTTGTTTTGGTTAGTGGGACAAAACAACTTGGCGTATTATCTTAAGCCTAATAGACAAACATTAGTTCATGGCTCACTTTCTAGTATCACATCAATGATTAAGCAATTGTGTGTGCGTAACACTAATAGACTGTGAATCAAAATCAAATTGAAAGATCAAAGTAGATAGACAAAATCAAAATTCAAAGACTACCTTTATAATTTAATGCATTTTAGAGATTTATTTAGACATAGATGATGTTATAGCCTAAATGATGAATGCCTTTTTTCCTTCATCTTCCCCAATACAATGAACTGAACCTGAGGTATGCGGTGTTAGAATGGGGTAATTACACCATATATTATGAATCTATTTTATTGTTTTTTCCCCCCCCCAGAAAAACCATAAACCAAAAAAGGGAAAACAAATGTATTTTATAAGAACTATCGTTGTTATCTTGACGTTGTTTCTATATACTCACGGCTCTTGATGGCAGCTCTGTCTCACCTTCCGGCAACTCAATCACCTCCAAATTATCCTACAAACAAATTGTACCATGAGTAAGCCCTTAGATTCATAAGAAGGGCCAAGAGGGTATTATTTTAGGAACAATTAGAAGGGTGAAGGGTAGAATTCAAAAGGGTGTTTGACTTCTTTTTAGAGCAAATCATTTGCCTCAAATGAAAGCCATATCTGAAAGAAACTGTACCTGTGATTCTTTCAACTTGGTCTCAGCCAGGTAGCGCTCCAACGCTCCATCCCCACGAAGAATTTTCCCTCCATAACTAGCCAAATTTACCGAGCCAACAGACTCTTCATCGACAACAACGGCATCTACTCTATCGTCTCCAGTCTTAACATCTGGAATCTAAACATTTGAGAATAAAAATGAGAATAAAACAAGAGTATTATAGGACCCCATTGCTATACACATGATTTCAGCCTCAATACCTCATACATGGCTTCAGTAAGAATGGTTTCAAGTATGGCTCTTAATCCTCTGGCACCAGTATTCTTGTTTATTGCTTTCTGGGCAATCCGTCTCAGCGCTTTCTCTGTGTAATGCAGTTTCACCTGGGAATTTAATGACGGTTCAACTAAGAGGGTCTACTCCACAGTGACAGGAGAGATGCAAAGGGACAGGGTTCAGTGTAGAAATCGGCTACATCAGAAAGTAAATACTCACTTTATTCATGCTAAACAACTTCTTGTACTGCTTACCAAGAGCGTTCTTCGGTTCAGTGAGGACCTGTTAACAACAGCAGGTCCAAGGAAACTTTCGTACTCATTTTGGTTATAGAAAGAAAACGTCAAAGAGAATCAACTGCATGCATAACGTGCACATTTCATTATTAAGATGAACTATCTATCGGCATCCATGTATGACAAGAAAAATATGCAACACGATGTTCGCTAACTCATGGAAAACGGATTGAGACAGGCAATGGACGTTTAGGACTATCTTATCTCAATACAGATGCAATGAGGACAATTCAGACAAAATTTCAAATGAACGTAATTGCTAACTAAATAACAAGTTTATTGATATTGAAAGTAGCTACAATCTCTAATAAAATTATCTCTTCGATGTAGTGTCTAGATGAACAACTTTAAACCATTATGATACCTGGACAAGCTGGTCTTCAGTTAAGGCTGATAAGCTAACAAGAATTGGAAAACGCCCAATAAACTCGGGTATGAGGCCATATGCTATAAGATCAGAACTCTCAACCTGAAAAGCACCAAATACAACGTTTACATGAACTTTAAAGGGATTCTGACCATTTTATCATCTCAAACATAAAGTAATATGCATTGATTATAAATTCAAAACATGTAAATAAATAAATCAATGCAGAAATTTAATGCCAAAGGGATTTTCTTGTCACCGTTTCCAATAATGATGATGTAACTGCAGCACTTGTTACCCCGCCCATTCTCATGTTAGCACGAACAGGTGCTCCAAAACCAATAGAAGAGTCTTGCCGTCTGATCAGTAACAAAAACCATTTTAGTATTGAGAAAGCACCCTTGAACACAGATAAAATGTGAGTAATGGAAAATATTTAATAAGCTACCTATCAGAGATTGTCTTTTCTAGATCTACGAACGCTCCACCACATATAAACAAAATATCTTTTGTATCTATCTGCAGATTTTTTCAACTCGGTTAAGAGATAATATCTCAAAGCAATAACCAACATCAAACCCCAGAAAAGGGGTTGCATGCACTGTAAGGTTAAAAGGTTAGAAACGGGGTAAGACGTCTAAGGAAACTATTTATGGTAAAAGGTAACATTAATTCCAGTGCGACAGTACTATATACAGCAGAGGGAGCCTAGCTGTCCAACCCAAACCCAAAACCTCTAGCAATCAGTGAAATGTCTTCTATCCTATATATGAAATTATATGTAAAAAAACGAATCCTTGCAGTAACAAATTATGATGAGAAGACATAAAAATTTCAAATTTCTTTAAAGAAGTGATAGATGCAAATCTTGTTTATGTAGTTTCCTGGAAAAAGAAGTTAAAAAAAGGTACATTGTAATCCTTGAGGTATATACATATCCTAGCTTGGTCGGGCTCCCAACATTTGAACCATGGCAAACCACAAGGCATCCCTTGCCCCAATACCCTTTCTAGAGGCTTTTGGATCTGACAAACTTAAAGTGAGGCTATCCCTTTTTGAAACCAAACCCACTCAAGTTTGATCACGGACTTGAGCATTCACCCACACTACAATACACAGTAACATTCGAGAGTGTTTTTTTGAGAATATATTACCTGAATGTTATCACCCCGAGGATGCTTCCTTGCCCCCTTCTCAGGAACATTTACTATCTACACAAAAATTCATACGCAGAATTTAGGATGAAGAAAAAATATAAAGCTAAAACTAGTACAATATGATCCATATTCTTTTTTCCATTTTTGGAAATTTAATTACAATTAACCACACAGATAACAGAACAGAAAACTTAGAATCAACAAGACTAAAAGGGTAGAAATAACCAATGAATCATTTAGATGGACAAACACATGAGCTGGGTACTCCAATGAGTCTAATAGAGATGCATGAATCTCATTTTCTTATTTGATAATTTGGGTCTTAATGGCAACATAAACAAATTCCAATATTCCATAGTCCTACCGAGTTGCTAAGCAAGAAGCTATATTAATTTGTTGAAAACTTCCATTAAAAAAGGATTTGGAAAATATAAATTTAACTTTCAGCAGATGTGAAACTATGATATTACTGTATATAAGGTGGAATTTAGAGAACACGCCGTACATACAAATCTATAATTCTACCACAACACCCTAGAGGCATTCCTAATCTTTTTGGATTCTACAGAGTTCCTGTGGAGAGAAAGGAACCACCTATTCAATTATAGTATTTGGAATATTATTGCTCGATGGAAAAGCTTTTTGTAATCAATCCAAGATGGTTTTTTTCCCTCCCTTTTCGTATATTCATTCAATCAATGAAAATATACTTTCTTCTAAAAATTAAAAAAAAAAAAAAAAAAGTAGACGTTCCTAATTTTGATCTATGCCTGCCCTAGGAAGCAAACTACACTAGCCCTCTCATGAGAAAGGGAACCCAAGGTCCAAATAATATTGTCATGAGAAAGGGAACCCAAGAGCCTCCTGTCACGATGAATAATATTGTCAAAAAAAGAAGTGGAAGAGATCTTAGCTGAGAGAACAAGACGAATAGGCAAGCTGAAAAGAGATATGCATGAGTTCCTTGCACAGTTGAAGGGGCGCAGAGATCAGTGAGGAATGCGTTGAAGACCTAAAGTCAGTTGCTATTCACATTGTTGAGTTCGAGTATGGTTGGTTGACGAAGGGGAAGGATGACACAGTCATGCTTGTCTAGGGCATGTTGCCCGTGCTGCATACCCATTCTAAACCCTCTTACTTACTTTCATGGTATACCTTTCATTCTAGCGTACATATTGATTTTACTCGTAATTTTGTAAGCATATGACTCCTCACCCCTTTTGATATTATACAATTTGCATCAAAATTTATCAATGTTATTGTTCCTTATCGCTTGCTAGCTTATACCATTTGCTTTTTCAAATTGCTTTCAAAATGTTGCCCAAAACTTTCTCTAATTCCGTTTTTTAAAACCACTTTTCAAGAACAGGATAGAAGTTAAATTACAGGCCGTTTGAGCCACCAGTGACCCAAGTTTTAGTTGACTAACTTACTCGAGAGTGAGGGTGAGAGTAAGTGTCGCATTGTGAGTCTCAATAGGGTTCAATTGTGACAACAAGCATCTCCATCTAAAGCTAAATTTTGTGTACAAAATAGTTAACTAATGCCAATATGAAAAGATGAAGTACTCGAAAAAGAACAAAAAGATCACAACCGATATGGCGTAACAATTTTTTCTTGAACACGTTAAATTGGGAATAGTAATGCATTGGAAAAGACAAAAGTTTTATAGACTCACGGTTCCTTCTAGCATCTTCAATAATGCCTGTTGAACGCCCTCACCAGAAACATCTCTGCTAATATTTAGACTCTCAGCCTGAGAAAGAATAACCAGGTTTACGTTGATATAGTAGATCACTATAAAGAAAAGATATTGATACAATGAAGAATCATGAATACCTTCTTTGTTATCTTGTCAACTTCATCAATGTAAATCATCCCTTGCTGAGCTGCTTGTACATTGAATTCTGCTGCCTAAATCAAATATAAAATGTACGTCAATTTTAGCTGTTCAGTTAAGAAGTAAGATCTGGAAGATTATAAAGTAAACTGGCAGTTCAATGGGGTAAGAGAATAGATAAGTAAGGACCAGATCTCTTGCACTGAGACTGTGATCAAGTCATTCAATCAGTTTAACAAAAAAAAAAAGGCAAGGAAATGTCACATATCTATTTCTGTATAGAGAAAAGGCATGCGATCTTGTGAAATAGAAAAAGAAAATATTTTGGCATTGAGTTTTAACCAGCATTAAAATCAAGAGCACTGACACACTTGGTCAATCTCGTGCCCTTATCAATGTTGCTTTACGATTATTTAACGTGAAGCAAATATTTGCCTAATAGCAAGGCGATCACAAAATCCAAATTATTGGTAGTTTCCTATTTAACTACAAACAGGTTTGGCTAATTTTTTATTCCTTCATCTTTACAGGAATAGAGCAATTTCTTGATCTCAAAGTTTATGAATTAATAAACACCCTTCCTAGAAACTAGCACTCTGTCACCAGTTAATTGTCAAGCATCATATTGATTACATTATATGGTAAGTTGAACAGCATATGTGTTTTTGAAAAATCAAACGATAAAATAATAAAAAGAAAGAAAGAAAAACCAACCATTTTGCAGAAATACGAAACAAATAAATGTACTATTCAAGGCAGAGATGAATGGCGTCAAAATTTATACACAACTTGATAAAATCACTTAGCTACAAGGTAAACTGTTAAGTACGAAGTCTTTTTAAAGGAAATAAAACATGAAGCTTACAGCAAGTAGCTTGTACAAAATTGATTCAACGTCTTCTCCAACATAACCAGCCTGCAAAATGTTAAAGCATCCTCTCGTAATTATTCAATAACAAACCTTTATTATTTTGGGAAGAAACTAAGATTGTATTGTTAAATAAGAATTAATTATTCACACTAGTGTTGGAGGCTTGGAGCACATGAAAAATGAGGCAAACTAAAGCAATGTGTCTCTTGTTATCTATAACCAAATTAAAGGATGGCTTCAACTCTTATTATCTCACCTTCCTTTTGAGAAAAAACAACCAAAATGATAAGGCACCCTTTAAAGAAAGCGTAGAGAAGATGACTGTTTAAACTACCAAGAGAATACATTAAAAAATATAAGGATTCAACGCACAAAAGATAATTTTAATTATAGAAAATATGACCAGGAAAATAAAGAGAAGAAATTCCAATATACAAGGTCTTATCACTCCTACACCAACGATAAGTAAAGAATTTAATTCAATCCAGAAACTTCCACATCTTCATACTCATATTTGTAAATCATAACCCTGTTCTATCAGATAACCATCACACTCCATAACAACATAGTTGAATTTTTCAGATAAAGGAGCAAGTGCAGAAATATACTAATGAAAAACCTCATAGAATGTATATGCATAAGCAGATTAACAACCTAGAGGAGAGAAGAATTATTGCCAAAGGCCCACCAAGGAAGTTACGAAAAGGCCTCCCAGTTGTGAGAGGAATTGAGAAACTTAAGAGAATTCTTATCAACTAAGTTAAGAGGAGAAAGACCCTGGAAACCTAAAATATTGTTTCAGAATGACAAATACTAATCCCATTAGAGAATAAGTGTTTCTCAAAAGAAAATATGAAGTAGCCAACAATGGCTATACAATTTCATATTTGTATTTGTTTATTTTAAAAGAAAAAATAAATTTAATATAATTTAACTATTATATTTGAATTAAATCCCTAAAATAACGCTTTCATCTGCCAGTTACTCCAGAGTAGTAACACATACATCTCCCAAAGGATTTTACGATTGCTTCCACGTAGGGTAGGAAAATGTAAAGGTATAGAAGACCTTCTACCAATGAAGGAAGAAAGTTCAAGAACTTGGAAGTATTCCCATAACCTCTAAGCAAGGGATATGACGTAAAGAAATAATTGACGGTCTCCATTGTTTTCTAAGAATGAGTGGATATATTGAAATTTTTTAGGGATAAATGGTGAATCTATTGAAATAGACATCGGTGTCTTCTCTTCCTCCAAACAAACCACGTAACCCCAAAACAATCTGGCCTTAGGCACCTCAGGCAACAACCAAGACATATCTCTTCACAAGAAGATCAGAGTACATCAAATTGAATTAGAAGCCCAAAAATTGTGATGCGAAGAGAAGTGGATTAATACTGGAAGGTTTATTGATGCCATTTGAGCCACAGTACCCAATACCTTAACCATACAGTTCTCTTTTCTTTCTCATTAAATTTCAGCACAAAGTCTACTTCCATTTTGTGGATTAGGCTAATTAATTGCATAGAGAATTATAATCTTCCACCCAATCTCAATGCGGGTTATGAAGGAAAATACATATATCATAACGAGTGGTCTATATTCATTGTCCACAACTTTCCTTCTAGTTCGAGTAAGATATCCTTCACACATTAGTTACTAACGTAGTTCTTTGGGTTCAAAGCAGTATTTATCAATCATAAAAGAAAAATTGGAGAACTTATCAATCCTGGCTCTCAAGGACTTCTCTATGGAAGCAAAACTCGATACTCCGGACCTAGTAAAGCTACAGGAAATGTCAAACTTTTGAGATAAATGCAAAGTTTCCTGACATTTTTAAATCATAATTTCCACCTTCAAATATGGTTTAAAGTAGCCAATTATCAAGTATGGGTACAAGAAAGAAATAATATCACAAAGTTAGGACTTAGGGTTCTCCATCTGACATGAAAGCTCTCTCCCATTCTTTACCCTTCAGTTAATGCTCTCTTACCTTGTTGAGTTTCAACCTAAGGCCTACTTCACCATCCCAAGAACTGTGCTGCAATTGAGCAACCCCTTGTGTCAATAAAATAAAATGCCATATCAGCAAAATTGTAAAATTGCGAGAACATTCCTAGCCCCAAAAAACTAAGAATTTTTATCAGTGAGGCAAGGCTCGAGTTTAGCTCTCATGAAGAGATGACTCCATTAAGAACATATGAAGTTGAGGAAGTCCTAAATAGGCGACCTTATTCACAAAGGAAAAGGAGCATAAGAAGATGGTTAGAACATGCTAGAAATTCATGGTGAACATATGAACATCATATTTTTATTGTTTTCAACAAATCATTCAGAGGAAAAAATGGAAAGAAAGAAATTCACCTGTGTTAAAGTTGTAGCATCAGCAATGACAAATGGCACATTGACGAATCGAGCTAAAGTCTTCGCAAGTAACGTCTTCCCTATTTTAGGATTTGCAAATTAGAACAGAACTCTTACACATTGTTGATGCTTAATATCATGCCAATGACAACTAGTGTCAGTACAATGAAACTTGATAAGTGCAAGAGGTCATACCAGAGCCTGTTGGACCCATCAAAAGAACATTGCTCTTTTCAAGCTCCACGTTATCATCATCATCTATCATATCTTGGGTTTCTGATTCAGTTCCTGGCGCGCTACATGAATCCACAACAACAGTAGCAGCTAGTTACTAACGGACACGGACTGAAGGGCAAGATAATTCTTAATGCAAAAGTTGAAGGAAAAACCAACCATTTTTTCAAGGAAGCATGATATATTCGTTTGTAATGGTTATGTACTGCCACAGAAAGTACCTGTGAAAGATAATGAAAGCTATCTTTGAAATTTTACAACAGTTCATAAACTAACAATGCAACAAATCAGAGCACGCTGATATAACTTCTCGCTCGTTGCAACAATCACCTAAATTTAGGATAAAAGTATGTCTTCAGCACTGCATATCATAGTTTACACTCACTCACTCCTGGTTATCAACGTGCTAGATGGTGGTCAAACTTCAAAGACCAAGAAACTGAAGATATGTAAAAAGAAATTACAATATGACAAGCAAGATAGCTAGTTTATGAAAGCAACATCACTTATGAGGCTTTAAACTAAATATGTCCGTTCTTATGCAACCACCGATAACATGCATGCTAATGACAAGTTCATCAGATCATATGCAAACCTTCTTGGCTTTTTCTTGGCCAATAACAAATTTGTCCAAGCCCTTGCAAATCTCTTTAGGAGTGGGTAGATCCTTCCCCAAATTCGATCCTCCCCACTCACTCTTCTTCCCATCACCAGCGCCATTTCCACCCGAACCCGAGATGCTTCCACCAGGACCTGTAGCACGAATGAAGTTCACACCAGGCGCATATGGCGGACCTGGAGGAGAATGCACCGCCAGCCCATTAACGGGAGGCGGTCCAGGAGGCCAATTCTCAGGCGGTTCTCCACCATACAATCTTGCAGTTTCGAAAAACGAGACTCTCAACCTACTATTCACATAATTTTCATCTGGAGAACCGGCGATGGCATTACCTTTACCATCTTTGGTAGTAATTCTTCTTTCTAAGGAATTCTTCGGTTTGGAATTCAGATTGCCGATCTCGATGAAACTGCCCCGTAGAGGAGCGATCTTGTAAGGGCGGAAATAGTAAGCGGTCTTGCAATTGGGACACAAATTAACAGCTTCGTAAGCTTCTTTTCGGTTCGGAGGAGCATCGGAAGAAGATGGAAGAGAAGAAGGGGGATTAAGGGTTGGAAAATGACGGTTGGAGAAGAGAATATCCATATGCTTAGAGCAACGTGGACAATTAGCCTCGGCCCGAATCTTACGGATTGGAGTACTTGTGTTGTAGGACTGTGAATGGAAATCATCAGAACCAGACCCGCCGTTGTCCCATTTATAACGCTCCTGAACGCCGATAAACGATTCCCGGCGGCGATAACTCGAAGCATAAAGATAATTGAGATGGGTCGAAATGGGGCAAATCTGGGTCAAACGGTGACTGTGATTGGAGAAGCAGAGCAGCCTTATTGCCCTCAATTTCTTCCATTTGAAAATCGCAGTTCCACCACTTCCAGACATGTACAAATTTGTATATAATTCAAACGGATAAAGAAATAAGATAGTTCGTCAAGAATCCAGAAGAAATTCAATACAGTACAAGCTCTAAATCTAGAGAACAGAAAGAGAAAGCGAGAGAGACAGAGAAGTAGAGGAAAAAGTGCGCCTAAAATGAAAGAATACAAACTTCGCGTTAATTTATTGAGAGAGAGAGAAAGGTGAGGAATATTTTAAGATTGAGAGGATGAGAAGGAATGTGTGGGAAAGAAAACAGGGCAAGAAAACAGCTTCAATCTTTTTTCTCCATGATTTCTGTCTGAATTTTGTACTTTTTTCGTCGAATCTAATAATGAACTGTAACTCTAATTTCTATTAATCCCATCAATCCTAATGTTTCAAATATTGAAAAGTTCCAACCCCATTTCGGATTTTATTTCAAATTTCCATTTGAAACAAAGACTTTTGAGAATCAAAAACAAAAAACCCCATTAGAAATCCCACTAATAATTCAAAGACTTTTTTGCATATTATGGCATCGGTTCAAATCCTACCTTATTTGAACCAATTAGTTGCGGCAGTGCTTGAACAATGCAGTGTTGTCAACTCAATCACCTCAAGCAACTCCAAGGCTTTCTCATTTCTGTTGGTCACTCGCAAACACAGTGATTGGCCTTCAAGCTGGTCCGCTTCTGTAATGATCACAGCTTATGCTTCTCAGCGCGATCCTAAAGCGGCATTTCTTTTTTTATCGTACCATGGTCCGCTGAGGAACTGGTCGACCCAACCATTTTATCAATCCCCATGTTCTAAAATCTTGCCCTGAGGTTATGGAATCCTATGGAACCCCGTTGCGGCCATTGATGACGAGAATCTGTTCGGATATTGGGGTTGCAAAACAGATGTTCGATGAAATGTTTGAGAGAAGTGTAGTGTGTTGGAGGGGCGTGATTTGTGGGTATGCGAGGGTTGGGAAGATTGATAGTGCAATAGCGTTGTTTGAAAGTATGGTGGAGAGGGATGTGGCTGCTTGGAATGATGCTCTGATTGCTGGATTGTTCTGTGAATGGTGTATTTGGCGGAAAGGAGCATGAAAACAAGCCGAATAAGATCACAGTAGCATCTGCAGCAGTATCAGCTTGTGGACATACTGGTATTTCAATATGTTCATCTTGGGTATTTCTCTTCAGATTCGAGGCCATCCTTTGCGATTCGTGATCTAATATTTCAATACGTTCATCTACGGAGATTACTCTACAAGATTGGTGAAGAAACTTGGCCCGAAAATGTGACCGATATTGGAATCTTGAGGGCTCTTTCCAAGAACTGTAAAATAGTGAACTGCCTATTTTGAACGCTCATATTTCGGTCTATGTTGAAGTAAAATTCAAGAAAAAAAATATCAGGATGTAGTTTGAATTACGATCCATAACTTTGTCGAAGTATATCTATTTGGATCCTAGATTAAAAGATATGAAAAAGAGAAAAAGCTAGAGAAACTTATCGAAAATCGGATTGTTTTTTTGCTCAGGAGGAGAGAAAAAAGAAATATCCAGCGAGCCGCGTGTTGTCAACTGGCAACAGGGCCTCTGTGTGTACGCACGCTAAGTGGAACAACGCATCAGTCTCTGAGTGGAGTGATGCAGCTCCATCCATCCTGTGAAACGCAGCCTGATCCGAGCCACAAACCCGCTTACCGACCAGCTTCGATCCGCGACCCACCGAATCAGCCAACCCTGGTCCAACCCGACCGACCGAACCATGTGTGCCACATGTCACGGTCCTACTTTTTTTACCATGCGGCATCTTAATCTTGACACGCTCACGACCAGCCTTAAGGGGAATTAAGCCCCATATATATTTTTCATCCTCGCTTTGTGGCTTCATTGGGCCTTAGGCGAGATTCGTCTTCGTCAATCCAACATTGCTTGTGCATAATCCAAACTTGTTTGACCACACATACCGTCTGCGCGTGCATGTTCAATCATCTGCGACACAACCGACTTGTCTCTACACTAGGCCAAGTCATTCGGCTCGATCTTGCCTCTGCTCGGGGCCAAGGTCTCTCAATGCAACATCGCGTCTCATCTTGTCATCTCGATTCCCATCGACATGGCCCATACTTCTTGACGTCATCCCGAGTCTCGGGGTGTCTTCAGTCATCACAACTCGCTCGGTCATGCCATCGAGAACGAGCCCACGTGTCGTTCATCTCATCGGAACGTCCCGAACATCCGTCCATCTAGGTTCTATTGAGGCACCGACCCTCCCGTGCTAGTGCCTTGTCATTTACGTATACCGTACTGGATAGCAGGTGTATGTAGCAACCTCCAACACGCGGGCTGGGGCGCAATACCGGCACACTCATGCCGCTCGATACTGTCCTTGAAAAATCCATTTCAAAGGAAGTCGCCCTTGACACTCGTAGCTTACTTAGGCCACAGGGCCCAGGGGTGGTGAAGAGTTGACATCATGGAACCCCTATAGTACATTTTTAATCATTTTTAATCCATAAGGCATAGATATGATTTTGGCGAACGGTCATACGGTGTCATGCAGTGTCCGTCTGGTGTCCGATTGACACCAAATTTGGCGAACATTCATATTTCGTATGGATGGACTTAACTCCAGAACCGTATGCCCGAATTCCTTCCAAAACCTCAACTTTTGAGGTTAAGGACTAGGACCCTACCTGACCCTTCAACAAGCCTATCTTTGCCCCTCTTGTCTATTTGATGTCTCTATCATGCTTATGTCTCAATTGTCTTCAATGCCCACGCTGTATGGTGTGTTAGATAATACATCATCCTCCTTGGTCGCATCATGGCACTTGTCTAGGTCCACGTGTGGTCGGATGGGGGCCACTTGAGAGTCGTCGCTTCTTTTGTCGCAACGTGAGGGTCACAACCTACTCTCTTCATAGTTAGGTTGTAACACCACGCGTCAACGTAAGGAAACTTGGGATTTCAGCGTGCGCCTTCGTATTCGAACCCATGCACTCATCAGCAGCTCCAGAACACGCATCCTCTTCCCTAAGGCGCGTCCGTACACGCGCGTGGAACGTCTCTCCAGCATATGCTACACGCATGAGGGTCAATTTTCATCCCATTCGACTTCTATTTGCGCAATTTTCATCCTGATTCCAACTCTAACTATATTTTTATGTGAATTAGGGCCTAATTGAGAAAACTCAATATTTTTGGACACCCTATTTGCATAAAAATTCTAAGCAAAAGGGCATGTGTCAACCATGTAAGTCACCATATGAATTTTTAGGAAGCAATACTTGTAAGGATGAATGCATGCATGCTAGTATATTTAACTTAGGTGGTAGCTTACCATGAATGAATTTAGGTAATTTGAATATTATGAGTATGGATGTTATATGAGAAGCATTATGAGAATTGTTTAAGTGTTGCAATTATGTTTTAAGTTTCCGCTATATATGTATGTGTATAATTCATTATGAAAGAAGGATGAGAATTTGTGAACTTTACACTCCGGGAGATCGATGCATGTTATCACCTCCTTAAATATGTATGTTTATTTTGAATGAATTATGTATGATGATGCTAGATGACGGCTATGTGCACAATGAGTTATTTTTCATGACCCATTATTATGATAAGTGTAGGGATTTAGGGTTAGAGTGACAAGTCATTGAGTCGAGACCTAACCTTTCCCTAGGAACCTAAGAGACCACCACAACAAATGAACCACCTAGGAGTGTTCTTAGGCTGTTAGTTGTGTGAATGGTATCTATAGCTTCGTGGGGAACCAGGGGTTCTTGATCAGTACCCATTGCTCCTAACCATTTTGCATGGGAAACGGGAGCCCACGTCATACAACTCATTAGCTGTATGGGATAAGGGAGAGGTAGTCCCTTCACGATAAGGGGGACTATTGTGGACCTAGATGGTTGCAACTCACCCCTAGGTAAGATACCAAGTAGTCTCATAAACCATGCATGAGGTAGCTCCTCGTAGGTCACCGGTCATTCACAGCTTGACATAAGAAACTATTAGGGTTTAAATGAAAGGACGGAGAACCACAATAGCCACGAGAGGATAAGACCAGAACCTGATATCATAGAGCTAATGAAAAGTATGTGAGAATCTATTAAGTCTAGGGTGCGATTAAAGCCTACAAGTAGGTAACTTACTAAGTATAATCCTGTTTTCCTATCCTTTTTAGGTGTTCACTGGTTGCCGGTCGAGGTAGAAGAGCGTTTGAGAGCTGTACGGCACAGAAGGGATCGTTCTGGAGCGCCAATTCGCTTTTAATTGTTTTGGAGTTTTTTTTTTTTTTTTTTGT
>NW_019268599.1:297761-327507 GCF_002738365.1 Cucurbita moschata | reverse complement strand
TTTTTTTTTTTTTTTTTTTGTATTTCGTTTTATATTCGTATCTGTTTGTAATATTTGAAACAAAATTTATTTTTCTTTTGTTGCAAATTAGAGAGAGAAGTAGAAGAAATTGGATGAGAAGTGTGGAGAAGAAGCAGGAGAATCCTCGATGTTTTTGTTCCAGTAAAATCCTGAAGCTTCCACACCATCTTCACGAACTCTCCAGAACCCAGAAGAACAATGCCCAAATACATTCCACTTATAAAGTACTCTTCATCATCCCCCGACTTCACCCATCCACCAAAAATGGAACCATCCAAAGCAAAGAAAGCAGCACTTTTGATGTTCACTCTTCTTCTCCTGACCTCATCAACAGCCTCTCTGCTTCCATTCTCCGACCCATTTGGGATTCTGGAACAAACCCCTTTTAGCTTCCAAAACGAAAACAGAGATGCTCTGCAGCACCCACTCCAGCCCACCAGAGTGGACTGGAAGGAGACGCCGGAGAGGCATGTGATCATGCTGGATGTGCCCGGGCTTAAGAAGGGCGAGCTGAACATCGAGTTGGACGACGAAAACAGGGTCATCAAAGTGATGGGAGAGAGGAAAAGAGAGGACCAAAAACAGAGCGATCACTGGCACCGAATCGAGAGAAGCTATGGGAAATTCTGGAGGCAGTTTGGGGTGCCCAGAAATGCGGATATGGAGTCTGTTAGAGCTCGGCTGGAGAATGGGGTTCTCACTCTCACATTGTCCAAGGTCTCCCCGGAGAAGGTTAAGGATCCCAAAGTGGTGAGCATTGAAGAACCGCGGGCGGAGCTGACCAAGTCGGGCGGAGCCAAGCAGGAGCTCTGACAAACCAATTTTCTTTTCTTCAGTTATGTGTGATGTTTTGAGTTGAAAGCGATGTATGTGTAAACAAAGAAGCACGTTTGAGTTGTGTTGAGTAATTAAGAACATCATCTTTGGGAAAGAAAAATAATGGCATCTACAGTGGTGAACCAAAAATGGTTTAATGCAAAAATGGTTCAATGCAAAAATGGTTTAATGTTCATGTACTTCAATATTATGTCCCATATTTTGGTTAAAAAAAATTGGTAACATGTTTGAATAATTTTTCTACGTTTTTTATTTTTTATTTTTCCTTCTATTTTGACTTAAATATTTGTGATTAAATGAATTTGTTATTAAAGTTGAGAACCTAGTATTTCAACCCGATCTAATCAACTAGATAACACAGAATAAGAGCAATAGTTGTATAGTGATAGTGATAATCATAGCTAACGTTCCGTCTAATCTTATTTTTTTAGGTATTTTATTCTAATGGTATCACATCGTTTAAAGAGAGTACAAAATTATATCTAGTAGCATCCGTTAAGGGGTTATTGATGCGTGTATATTTATGTAACTTCTAGTAATGGTATCATACATATAAAAAATTTTAGGTAGTTTTTAATATAAACTCTTGTATTGTACTTCAAATTTGTGAATGAGTTGATGGTTGTCGAAAGTAAGATATTTGTTGAGAGAGATGATGTGTGTATTTGCATATTAGAAATATCAGGATTTAATAGTTGAGATGCGTTTGTATGAATGTTTTCATAGAAAAGCCAAATCTAATGGTTGGTTGATGTTGACGAGACACAAGTTTTCATGTCAAGATGTTCGTTCAATGCAATGGTGCATGGTGAACACATCTTTTTATACAAAGTCGTCTCTAGCAATTCAACTATTGAAAACTTTTACTTCAGGTTGTTTATCTTAGAGTTTTAAAATGTAAATTAAACCTTAAAATATTTGTCCCAAAACACCTATATTATTTTTCTAAACTATTTTTCTAAACTATCTAGTACATGTTGAACACAACTCTATGTGAGAACTCGCACTCTTTATTAAGACCAATCGATAAGAGAATACAAGACTTTATGTGGGGAACACTCACACTCTTTATTAAGACCAATCGAGAGGAGAATACAAGACAAGACTCTATGTAGGAAACACTCACACTCTTTATTAAGACTAATCGAGAAGAGAATACAAGATACTCTATAGAATACTACTGTTTTCTATTGCTTTTGGATTTCTGAAATGAAAACTTAGGTAGGGTGGAGGGGTATATATACTATAGAGCCTACGCAATCTACCCCTAACAAATCTAAATCTTTCTCCTAAAATATCTAGATCTCTTTCTCCTAAAATCTCTAGGTATCTTTACTAAAATAAATATACAATGTGCTCATACAATTATTGGGCTTGACTCTATTGGGCTAGTGATGATATTTTAACACTCCCCGTCAGCACTAGTCCTCATTCGCTGCACCATGTTGAGCTGACAGCGAAAACTCTCATGTTTGCCAGTATTCAGCCCTTTTGTAAACAAGTCTACCACTTGTTCATCTGTCTTGATATGCTGCATCTCGATTTCTTCCTTGAAGACTTTCTCTCTAATGAAATGGTAGTGTACCTCCACATGCTTTGTTCTAGCATGAAACACCGAATTTTCTGCTAGACGAATCGCAGATTGATTGTTGCAATCAAGTGATATTGGATACTCAATTTTCTGGTGCCAATCTTCCATTAAAAGTTTTAACCATGTATTTTCTTGAGTTGCTCCAGCTGTTGTACTCTGCTTCTCTAGTTGACAATGATACTGTTGGTTGTCTTTTGTTACACCAAAAAATTGTTCTCGAACCGAGCTTGAACACATACCCAGTGATTGATCTTCGGGTATCGTGGTATCCTGCATAGTCGACATCACTATATCCAGCTAGCTTCCAGTCTTCGCTTCTTTTGTATAAACGATCATAATGGATTGTATCTTTGACATATCTCAAGGTCTGTCAAGCCGCATCCAAATGAGGCTTCTTCGGATTTTGCATATATTGATCAATGACTCCACTTCATTTTCGAATTTTTTCGGTTGGTCCATGTAGAACTCTTTGTTTAACTCTCCATGCAAGAAAGCATTATTCATATCCATCTACCATAATTTCCTATCTTTATGTACCGTAAGTACTAGAGGAACTTGTACGATAATGATCTTTGCCACTGGACTAAACGTTTCATCATAGTCTAGTCTATATTCTTGAGAGAACCCTGAATCTACAGTCTGAGCTTTGTATCTCACGATTGATCCATCTGGGGTACACATTATTTCGTAAGCCCACTTGCAAGAGATGAGTTTGGTATCTCTTGGTCTTGGCACTAATTCCCAAGTCTGATTTTGTTCCAGGGTATAGTTTCTTCCTCCATCGCTTTCTGCCAAGTTAAGTTTTGTGATGCTTCTTCATATGTCTCCGGCTCATTAACTTCGTCTTCTACTGCGTTGGCATACTTTGGATTTGTTTTTAGAATTATTTCTGAATGTCTGAGTTGTTGAGGTGTCATTTCATTTTCACTATACTTGCTTGGTTGAGTCACCTCTTGCTCACCAACACTAGTGTCACTTGAATCTTCAGGCACATAAGCACTTAAGCAAATGTGTACAATTTGCTCCCCCGTGTTCTGTAGAAGAATTTCTTCAGTTTGCTCAAGTCCTGGTAATACTTCCTTCTCTGGGGACCACCCCTCTTTCATTGCACCGCTTTGATCGTCAATCATATGGTTTAAGCATCCTGAATCACTGATCCAGTCATCTTCGTAATCAATATGCTCTTCCATCATTGCCATGAGTGCTAGCTCATCTTCTACTATGGGACATAGTACCTTTGCATCCTATTCATCCTCTATCTTCTTTTTGGATATTGCCACATTGCTTTTAAGACTTTTTCTTGGACCAACAATCTCTAGACATGTGGCCCTTTTTCCTGCAATTATAGCAAATACCTCCAAAATTCTTTTCTTGGAAACTCTTGTTGTCGTTCTTCTGAGCTCTCTCAGGTTGTGCAGTTCCTTGGTGGCTTCTTCTTTTGTCACCATTGTATCCAGGTTTGGTAGACGGCCTATTATTGAAACTCTTGTTGTCGTTCTTCTAAGCTCTCTCAAGTTGTGCAGTTCCTTGGTGGCTTCTTTTGTCACCATTGTATCCACGTTTGGTAGACGGCCTATTATTGCTCCAACTTTCACTTGTGTAGAGTGCTTCTTCTTCACCCTTCAATGTGATGCCTCCCATTTGTTTAGTCATGGCTTCTTGGCTGGCTAACAAATTTTCTAACTCTACGAGTGATGGTTGAATAGGCCATCCTTGTACAGTAGTAATAAAGCCTCTATATTCTGGTCGCAATCCGTGGATTATAATCCTCTTCATTCGAGATTTTACAATGGCGGACTTCGGGTCTAGTTCAGTAATCTCCGGACAAATCGACTTGACCTTGTGGAAATACTGAGCAATCGTCATGTCACGTTGTGAAATTGACAACAACTCATTCTCCAGAAGTTGTAGCCTTGTATTGTTCTTCTTTGAGAACAACATCACGAACGCGTCCCATGCTTCTTTCGGTGTCTTGTCATCCCAAATATGTTCTAACATCTCTTCTTCGATTGTGATCTTCAAGGCAAACATTGCTTTGTCTGCTTTGATTCTCCATTTGCGCAGGGCGCCGTTAAAATCCTCCTCTGGTGGCATAGTTTCACACCTGCCAACGATCTCCCAAAGATCCTATCCTTGTAAATAAGACATCGTTAGGGGTGTACATGGTCCGGGTTGGGTTGGGTTGAGCGATTTTTTTGACCCAACTCAAAAGTTCAGGTTGGTTGGATTGGTAACCCAACCCAACCCAAAACTTTTCACAACCCGACCCAACCCGACCCTCTATTTTCGGGTTGGGTTCGGGTTGGGTCCGGGTTGGGTTGTTAATTTTTTTTTTTAAGTTTTATATATCCCAATTTATAATTATTCGGATACAATCTTATATAAAATATATTAAAAATTTACAAACACAAATTAATCCATAATTATTAAAAAAATAATAATAATAAATTCAATAAAAAACAACGAGCGAAAATTGTAACATATTAACATAGTTCAAGTGAAAATTGTGACATATTAATATAGTTCAACCTGTCATAAATATAATAACGTTACAACAAATAGAAAATAAATATATTAGAATAAAATTTGTGAACATTCAATTAAAATTTAGAATTATTTATCTATAGAATATTTATGAACATTGAACTAGCAATGTATAGATTTTTTTAAATATATTTAAACTAAAATTTATAATTACTCGTCTACCTTTAATCCTTATATATATATATATATATATATATATATATATATATATAATTTAAAAGAAAAGAAAACATGTATTTGTATGCGTAAGATATTTTTAAAAATATATATATTTAAAAGAAAAGAAAACATGTATTTGTATGCGTAAGATATTTTTAAAAAAAAATATATATATATATATAAAAGAAAAAAGAAAACACGTATTTGCCCGGATTCGAAGTCAAGTGTGAGTCTTCTTCGACTGGCCAAAATACCACTCTGGCAAACCTATTATAATTTAATAGATTTTAATATATTCTATATATTTGAATTTGCCTCGGGTCAACCCGAGGATTTTACCCACGAACCCAAAACTGAACCGATTCAGTTCGAGTTCAGAAAAATGAACCCAACCCTACTCGAAATGCTAGTCCAACCCAACCCAACCCAACCCTTATAGTTCGGGTTGGATTAGTCCGGGTTGTCGGGTTGAATGTACACCCCTAATGCATGTTGCCCACGTGTTGTAGTTGTTGTTGAGTTTATTGATTCCTCCAACGATTTGGAAATCATCCATCGTGTTGGCCATACCTCAGTAATACCAAACAAGGTCTTTCGACACAAGACTTGCAGAGTCACAGACTACTCATGACACAATAGAAACTCACTCACTACTAATCTCAAGAAATTGTTTCTGAGGTGGAAGATCAGATAGAGCTGCAACCACATAGCATACTAAGAATTACAAGAGATCAAATAACATACACTAACCTAGCTCTGATGATTGGGAGTGAGTCCCACGTTGGCTAATTAAGGGAATGATCATGGGTTTATAAGTGAGGAATACTGTCTTCATTCTTATGAGGCCTTTTGGGGAAGCCCAAAACAAATCCATGAGAGCTCATGCTCAAAGTGGACAATATCATACCATTGTGGAGAGTCGTGATTCCCAACTGTACAATAATTTTTTTTTTTTTTAATGGGTTATGAAATTTTGATATGTTTTTTTTTTTAAGGGAGCCAGAGTTGAATCGAACTGAAAATTAGAGTTTGGATGAGCCTTAAGAACCATGAGTTTTCTAGTTGTTAGTGAAGTTTGGTTGAGTTTATTTCTATCCATAATTAACCCAACACATTAACTTGGTAGACGACACGTGTCAAGAAAGGTGGAGGCGAGTACATCAGACCCTACCTAGGACACGTGTCGAACAGAGTGGAAGGGCTGGCGCTAGCACAGACACGTGTCAACAAATGAAAAATTGAAGGAATTCCAGCACGCGCCTCCGGATTTGAACACATGCCCTTAGAGTAAAAAATAACCAACCATCTTGCGAAACGTGGACCACTCAGAGTGCGCGTGGATCACCTCCTATCTGCTCATGAGGAGCGTGAGGTGGTTTTTCTTGCCCATTTCGGCTCCCAGTCAATTGTTTTTTTTTATTAGATTTCGTTACTAAACATATTATGACTTCAATTAGAACCTTCCATAGGAGTTTTTGAAATTTTGGAGCTCAAAAAGGTTCAGAAAGCTTGCTTGGGAAGACACGCATCATCCATGTAAATAGTCAATTAGATTTTTTCAAGCAATACTTGTAATGATCCTTAAGAGACGCTGGCATGCAAACTATCTTGCTTTAGATGGTTAGAATATGCATGATTAGAACTCTAGAAGGACAATTTGGATGAGATGATCTGTTTATTATAGTAAATTACTAAAATGCTCCTAGAATGAGAATTTAAGTTGCATGTGTGTTGTGTAAAAAAGGAGGATGAGTGATTTAGATTATGTTTATCTATGCTCCGAGTGATTGATCGATGTTATCTTTGAATTTGCATGAATGTTTAGTTTATGTTTTCTGTATTTTAGGTTATCAATAGGAATAACTCCTTATCAAAGCATGCATGAATGAACCAAGTTAAGACTAAGGCGGTAGAGCTAGAGTGATTTTTACATTGACCTAAGTCAATACTTTTTCAGTAGACCAAGCACCCTAGGATCGTGACCTGTAATAAGAGGTCTAGACCTGAGTGCACCCAGAGATTGAATTAGCTTTGAGGAACTAACCTCAAGCATTCTAGGAATGCTAGATGATATTTAAACCATCTAGACGCCCCTAAGAACCTAGTAAACCTCTATGGTACTCAATGAAATTTAAAAGAACTTACGAGATCGTGAGCAACATGGATGGTATCAATTTGAGGAGTTATTATTGTGTGTAGAAGCAGGTCAAGATCCTGTAAACCAGCCTCGAGAGGGGACAAGATACTGCACAAATAGTTGACTTAAGGACCTATTACTGTGTAGAAGCGAGTTGAGAGCTCATAAACCAGTTGTGAGGGGGGACGAGGGACTACATAAGTAGTTAACTTAAGGAGCTACTATTGTGTGTAGAAGCAGGTCGATAGCCTGTAAACCAGTCTCAAAGAGGGGATGAGGGGCTACATAAATAGTTTAGCTAATGATAGGTATCATTATCGTGTGTTAAAACAATCTGGAGTTCCTTAAAAGTAGGCTTGAACTTCTTAGAGGCGAGAGAAAAACTTGTTGTAACTTATTAGGTTAAGGATGTAATAAGAGTTTACAAGTAGGTGTTGATTACTAAGTATTTTTATACTCACCCTTTTTCCTTTTTTTTTCTTCAGGTGTTCACAGACTACCGGTCGTGGTGGGGGAGTATCCAAGAGTTACAGTCACATAGGGATTTGTTCCATAGCGTCAGCTCGTCTTTGTATTTTCAGTCTTTTGTATTTCGTTCTATAATTGTACCCTGAACCTGTTTCATCATTTGTAATAAACTTGAATGACATCATCTTGTAGTTAGATTTCATTTTTCTTTTAATTGTGTTGTTTGTTTTAATTTGATTTAAAATTACCGCTGCTTTTGACTTGTCTTCTAATCATAGTCCGAGATTTGAAGTCTCGAAAATCATACCGTGACAAAGAATTAGAAGTTAGTTTCAGATAGCTCCCGACCTAATTATGTGGTTTCTAGCATAAAAAAGAATCAATTTAGAGCCTACAAATAAGTTAATTACCGAGTATTTTTATACGCACTCATATTGTTTTCCTTTTTCACATGAATCGCAATGCAACAGGTCCATGGCTAGAGAAATGGGGAGCCTCGGAGCCATGTGACTATAGGAGAACCGTAGATTCAAGTCATGTTTTGATTTTCATGTATTTTTGTGTCCTATATGTTGATTCTTGTCTTTGTATTAGAGTCTCCGTGTAAACAATTTGTCAACAAAATTGCTTTCAGTAAAATTTAATTTACATACGTATGTACCTTGTCATTTTATTTTCATTACATCTCCTTTCTATCAAATACGTAGCGGTTCGTGATTCGAAACTTCGAAAAATGAATCGTTACATCTAATTTTTTAAAGAAATTTAAGACTTTTGCTATCGGGTGAACAATTTATTCTTATCGTTTTTATAATGAGTATTGAGTTTTGATATAATGAGTGTGAATGTTTGATTAATCCACCACACCTAAATGGTGTGAAAGTTATCTTATTTATAATTAAATAAATTACAAGGATATGGAAATAGTAATAAATGGAAATAACTGGAAAGATAGTAATAAGGCAAATGTTAGATATTTGCCTTATAATAAAATATCAAATATAATATATATGGTAAACTATAATTTATTACTAAATATCCTTAACACCCCACCGCAAGCTAAGCGTCGGATTTAAACGAACGTGAAGCTTGAATCTGAAAAATTCAAAGAGGTTGAAAAACACTTTTCGTGAAGATGTTAACAACCTGGTTCAGAGGAGGCGTAGAGAAACACTTTCTTGGCCATCGAAAACTGCAGAGAGATCGCCGCTCAGCAGCAATGCTGCCTTGGCTTCGGTGAGAATATGTCTAACCCATGAAGAGGGATTGTCGCTTAGCGACGATGCTGACTTGGCTCTGGTGAGAATATGTCTAACCCCAAGAAGTAGAAGGGGAAACATAGAGCAAGGGACAAAGACAATGTTGAAGCCGGAAGAGTCGCCACATTGGGCGAATGAGCCAATTTTGGCGAGAAGGGCAGCTGGAAGAGTCGCCACATTGGGGCGAAGGAGCCAATTTTGGCGAGAAGGGCGGCGGCAACTTGGTTGGCGAAGATGCCAGTGCGGCGCCCAGATTCCAAAGGTAAATCTCTACAGAAGGTCAATGGGCTTATTGAGATTCTGTATATTTTCGAAGAGAAATGCTGATGAAGATCCTAAGATTAGGGTTTTTGTGAAGGATGAAGGATGAAGGATGAAAGGAAAATTGGGAAGAAAATGAAAGAGGCTATGTTTGGAAAAGGTGAGGTTGTATGTACAGAGTATGGCGAAGGATGATTTGGAGGTCAAAAGGGTGGAGCCGAAGAATAATCAATCGGCTCTGCATGTGACAGCCATGACGACTGCCTCTGCGGCATCAAAGACAACAGTGGTGGTGGAGAAGAATAGTAGAAGATTTCAAAAGCCATTGAAAAGAAAGGATCTAGGTTGCTAAACCAAAATGGCTCTGATACCATGTGAATGTTTGATTAATCCACCACACCTAAATGGTGTGAAAGTTATCTTATTTATAATTAAATAAATTACAAGGATATGGAAATAGTAATAAATGGAAATAACTGGAAAGATAGTAATAAGGCAAATGTTAGATATTTGCCTTATAATAAAATATCAAATATAATATATATGGTAAACTATAATTTATTACTAAATATCCTTAACAATGAGTATTGAGTTTTGATGCCATATATTAAGTGACATTAAAAATTGACTATCATCATAGGCTATAATGAGGAGGGTTCAATGTTATAGCATTACTATCTCAAAGGGGTAAAAATAAACACAAAATTTCTATGTAACGTCCTATATCTAAGATTTGAAATCTAGATTTTGGTACGGGATGGTTTCGACATTCTTCTGTGATATGGTCACGTACAGTGAACATTATCCCCACAAACCAATACAAGTCTTTTCAGCATGGTTTGTCCCCACTCACATGCAGTCACTCAACTTAGAATTGCTCCAAGAAAAACACATTTAATTATCAAGTTCCTCTAAGAGCCACTGAAAAGGACCTGCATCTTATTGACGATATAGGTAGTAACTTTCATTTCTTTCAAGTCGCTCTCATTCAGATGTGGTATTTGTTCATTCATGTTGTTAAGGATATTTAGTAATAAATTATAGTTTACCATATATATTATATTTGATATTTTATTATAAGGCAAATATCTAACATTTGCCTTATTACTATAGTATCTTTCCATTTATTGTTATTTCCATTTATTACTATTTCCATATCCTTGTAATTTATTTGATTATAAATAAGATAACTTTCACACCATTTAGGTGTGGTGGATTCAGCAAACATTCACATGGTATCAGAGCCATTTTGGTTTAGCAACCTAGATCCTTTCTTTTCAATGGCTTTTGAAATCTTCTACTGTTCTTCTCCACCACCACTGTTGTCTTTGATGCCGCAGGGGCAGTCGTCATGGCTGTCACATGCAGAGTCGATTGATTATTCTTCGGCTCCACCTTTTTGACCTCCAAATCATCCTTCGCCATACTCTGTACATACAACCTCACCTTTTCCAAACATAGCCTCTTTCAATTTCTTCCCAATTTTTCCCTTCATCATTCATCATTCATCCTTCGCAAAAACCCTAATCTTAGGATCTTCATCAGCATCCCTCTTCGAAAATATACAGAATCTCAATAAGCCCATCGACCTTCTGCAGAGATTTACCTTTGGAATCTGGGCGCCGCACTGGCATCTTCGCCAACCAAGTTGCCGCCGCCCTTCTCGCCAAAATTGGCTCCTTCGCCCCAATGTGGTGACTCTTCCAGCTGCCCTTCTCGCCAAAATTGGCTCATTCGCCCAATGTGGCGACTCTTCCGGCTTCAACATTGTCTTTGTCCCTTGCTCTAGGTTTCCCCTTCTACTTCTTGGGGTTAGACATATTCTCACCAGAGCCAAGTCAGCATCGTCGCTAAGCGACAATCCCTCTTCATGGGTTAGACATATTCTCACCGAAGCCAAGGCAGCATTGCCGCTGAGCAGCGATCTCTCTGCAGTTTTCGATGGCCAAGAAAGTGTTTCTCTACGCCTCCTTTGAACCAGGTTGTTAACATTTTTGCGAAAAGTGTTTCTCAACCTCTTTGAATTTTTCAGATTCAAGCTTCACGTTCGTTTAAATCCGACGCTTAGCTTGCGGTGGGGTGTTAAGGATATTTAGTAATAAATTATAGTTTACCATATATATTATATTTGATATTTTATTATAAGGCAAATATCTAACATTTGCCTTATTACTATAGTATCTTTCCATTTATTGTTATTTCCATTTATTACTATTTCCATATCCTTGTAATTTATTTGATTATAAATAAGATAACTTTCACACCATTTAGGTGTGGTGGATTCAGCAAACATTCACACATGTACCTCTCTTTTACTCAGGCGTCACATACCCACCACTTTTTGCCTTGGTTCGTCCCCGAACCACATCTTAGTGGGAGGTATCGTTTTAATACCATTTATAATGCCCCACATTCAGAGTTTGCAATCTGAATCCTCGACATGAGTTGTTACTTGAATTAGTTCTTGTATGATCCACTTTATATACCATTTATAACATGAACAAACTATATAAGAAATTAAAACTAAGAACATATTATAAAACAAAAAGTGTTGGGAAGAATGCTCTCATAATCTCTCGCTATGCATTTCGATGTTACAATTACAGCCAGAGACGCAAATAATATTATTGAAAATGTTGAACCAACAATTTTTGCACAATCAATCAAACCTAAAATCAAACGCAACAAACAAATCCATCCCACCTACATGCATGTCTTCTTCTATTTGGTTCCAATTCATATCATCACATATACATACCCATACATAAGTCTTAACACATTTTTCACTTACTTAGCGTACCCCCAAAAGTCCATCTCCCCTCTAAGCGAAAGCTGATTGATTTGACTCACCGACGACGACACATTTTCATCCTCGAACCTCACATCCTTAGACGAATCCTCATTCCCTAAATGGGATGTAACGAGCCGATCCAACATGGCCCATGGCTCGGTCATCCCATCACCCGGTTGGTCCGTCTCTGGGTTTGACATCAATTGCTTGACCATCAGCGGCGTGTCGGGTGGCAGCGAGGACAGCGACGGGTAGTCGTAAGCAGCGGCTGCACTGCCGAGGGGCTTGTGGTTGAGGGTGGAAATGTTGGGGTGAAAGAGGGGATGGGAGAAATGGGAAGATGGGGCTGTGGTTGGCATGTAGTGTAGGGCTAGGTCGGATTTGTTGAGCTCGAATGTGGGGTGTGTGGCGTAGTTTTGTTGTGGTTGGCGTAGTTGGTTGTGCATGAAGGTGCGTGATGTAGCGATGGAGGCTGATGAGTGTGCGTTGTTTAGGTGGTGGTCGGCGGAGTTGGCACTTGACCCTCCTTCCCCTTCTCTTGTTACTTTGAAAAGATTCTTCTTCTTGAAAACCCTACAAACCACCCACCCGTCCTCCTGCCACGTGTACACCCTCGATAAGTGACTCTCGATAATAATTACAACAAAGAATCAAGAGAGCGTTAGGGGTACTCACAGAGTTATTGGAGTGAGGGTCATCAGCATCTTCGAGACGATATTCGTGCATGATCCAATCAGTTTTTTGACCATGAGGAGCTCGCCCACGATAGAACACTAGGGTTTTGCGCATTCCAATCTTCTTATAAGAATTTCTAATGCACTTGTCTCGTCCAGTCGCCTTCCAAAACCCAGCGTTCGTCGCTCTATTCGTTCTCGATCCTGTTGGGTATTTCCTATCCTTATGGCTGAAAAAATACCACTCGTTTTGTGGTGTCGACCCTATTCTGCATTTCTCTGTTCATACCAATAACCAAATTCAACACTCAGTATACCTAAACAACATAATTTGGTCAAACTTTTCTTTAATGTAAACCGAGAATGGTAAGTTCATATCTCGAAAAGAGATTAAAAAAAAATAGTAAAAAAAAAAAATAGGGGTAAGAAAAGGAATGCATAGGTAAATGGGAAGATTTGAGATGCACAAATTACAAGGTAATTATTAGGATATAGCCAATATAATTTTCAATTAATAAAAAGGAGTAGAAAAAAAATGAACTCGTGAGCTGCAGCAGCAGTTTCGTTACGTTGCTGCCGAGAATTAATACCATCATAAATATACTACTTAAAAAAAAAAAAAAATCCCCTCCTCGTAATTTTCATTCGATCGATTAACGTCTTAAAAAATTAGAAGATTTGAATCTCTCGTCACAAAATTTCACAAACCAATTACGGGAGGAACGAAATTTTAAGACATGTAGTTATTACCTTGCAAGTCCCATGGTTCGATCTTGTTCAAGTCGACCTCACGGACGACGTCCATGTCAAACTTTTGGAACGAGACCTTCTTCTTCAAGTAGTAATGAAGTAGCTCTTCATCGGTAGGATGGAACCGAAAGCCTGGAGGAACGCCGGTACTGCCCGAGGAGGCCATTTAGGTGGCGTAATGATAAGTATGGTTGGATTGAAATATAGGGTTGGAGAGATTGTAGAAGAAGATGATGAAGAGGTATAAATATGGAAGGAGAGTCAAAAGGTGGGGGAAGAAGAGGAGAGGTTATAATGGAAAAGAGAGGCGTTGACGGGCGGAGACTACGGCGGCGGAGATGGTTAAAGTTATCGTAAAAAGGAAGCATAAGGAATGAGGGGATGGTTTTTCTCATTTGCTAGCTGTAGTTTACTACACAACCAACTCTATTTTATGTCATATCTCTTCACCACCTCCACTTTTGGAGCGTGTGCCTCCAAACCTTTTAATTAACTACTCGTTAACTTAATTATATTTCACATGGATTAGAAAACGAAGGAAGTGATAAGATTCATGTGACATCTGAGTAAACGAGAGGTATATAAATGAATCGAAACCATATTTGAATGAGACTGATCCTAAGGATATCAACAACGTGCATCTTTTTTTCCAGTGGCTCAAACATAGGAACTCAATGGTTAAACATGTGTTAGGGTTTAGGGACTGATGTTGGTTTGTGGGGATAGTCTTCACTCTTAAGAAACGAGGAATAGATAATGTGATCATGTTGTAGGGGATGTAGGGAAATGTCGGAGTCATTAGGTGCCAAATCTGGATTTTGAATCGTGATCTCAATCTTGAACATGGGTCGTTATGATAACTGAAAATAATAAATTTCTAAAATAATATTAAAACGTTTGTAGATAAAAAAACGTCTATATATATTGAAAATAATAAATTTTTTAAACTCAGATTTTATAAAGGTAAAAAGTTTTAAAGGGTAAAAAATAATTAACCATTTGTTGGAGTAAGTCATAAAAAATTGATTTTTTTCTAAAAAACCGATCGCGCTCGAATTTGGATGAATGCTTATTTCCATGGATGATATGAATGTTTGGTTAACTTTAATGAAAGAATCATACGAATAATAATGGAAGCTACAGTAAAAAAAAATTAAAAATTAGTTTAAAGTCGAAATTGAAATTTATAAATGGGTTTTTATGTTGGGGACATAAATTCTGAGGTAATCTGTAACACAAGAAAACTGAAGGAGACCAATGTAAATGACAGAGAGTAGACACACGCGCCGGGTTGAGAGTTGGGATTGATTTAAACCATATATTAATATTAGGGTTTGCAATTTGGAATTAAAAATATGAATAAACGATCCCGAGAGAGGAAAATAATGAGAATAATAAAATAAAAGGATATTAGATTGCTCCCAAAGCAATGTTAGTATTATTATATAATATGAAATTGGAATATTCCGCATTATTTTAATATATAGTTTTAATAATAATTCATTTTTTAAAAATGTAACGGAGAAAAGGGCAGTGAAAGGAGGGAGCAATAATATTGAAGTGGCTAGGGTTTAGCCCTCTCGCATGTGACATACCCTTCAGCTTATGACCTCGATTTTGCCACTCTTTGATTCAATTCTACGCCTTATCTCTCCCGCCGTCCCTTCCTCGCTCGTGCCCTCGCCTTCATCCTTTTTGTCAACTCTCCCTACGCGTTTACACATCCATTTGACGTGACTCACCTTAGTTTATATGATATTTATCGAGCTACATAAATGAATCGAAACTATATCTGAATGACAATGATTTTGAAGATACAACTAAGAGAAAAGCCACTTCTTGTACCAACAAGATGCACGTTCATTTTCTGTTCTAAAATTATAGGAATTTCAAAGTTACGTGCTTTGTTTAAACCAATCTTACACGAACTTTGATTTTTTAAAACTGGTTACCTAAACTTCTGGATCGGTGTCTTCTTATATAGCAACGAACAAATAAAACCTTATCTCATACACATTAAGAGTGTAACAATCATGATAAATTACAATTTTATTTCCGAGGGTTTTGATGATACCTCATAAATGCTATTTATAATTTTATAAAATTCTCTGATTATAATATTTTAAATCCGTATATGAATGAATTGAGACCATGTTGAAAGTTACTATCTATATTAAAAAGATGCACTTCGTTTTTTGTGGCTCAATAATAAGAACTCTATAGTTAAACGTATTTTATTTGGTGCAATTCTATATTTTATGTTTGACACCCGAGTAAAGAAGGAGCACATAAATGAATCGAGACCACATCTGAATGAGAGTAATCCTGAAGATAAGATAGGCTAGGAAAGAATTAAAAAAATGAAAATTACTACGCGTACTAATAAGATGTACTCTCCTCTTCAGTGGCTCAATTATAGGAACTTCATAATTAAACGTGTTTTTACTTAGATCAATTCTAAATTATGTGATCTTTTAGGAGTTTTCTTGAGATACGTGGGAGTGAGGACAAAGCATGCATGCTAAAACTACTCGTGTTGGTCTGTGGGGATAGTTTTTACTTTTAAAAAGCGAGAAGTACGTAATGTGATCATGTTGTAGGGGATTCAAATGATCGCACTAATGAATATTTAAACTCTACGACGTATATAAACCGTTACTAATCTATCTGTAGTCCATAACTTAAAAAATGAAATCGAATTGGCTCAAAATTAGATTAAAGTTTGTAAGGGATAGAGTGATATTAGAATAGGATTGGTGGTGTGGAAAGGGCAGGAAATAGATTAGAAACGTAAGATGATGAAGTTGTTTTTCCATTTAAATTGTGAGAAATTTAGAGAATGAAAGAATATGATAAAAGGAAGGAATGGTTGAAAATTTGAATGACGTAAATATGAGAGCTTCAAACCGAACAACGGAATCGAGGAGGATACAGAATGATGATGAAAAATGGAATTAAAATTGACGCAAAGAATGTCAACAATTCCAACTTTCTACGTATCAACTAATCCTTCATTTTACACAACCCAATATTATACATATATATATATATATATATATATATATATATATATATATATATATACACATATACAATACATATACATATATCCATATATTGTGACGACTATCTTTCTAGAAAAATGTTTTGAAAACACGAACCACTATGAAGATGATAAAGAGATAAGTTAAAAATATGATATCAGAGTGGTAGAGTTTGATATTATTACTCAACGAGATGAATGGTGGAAGTGCTTCCATGGGTATAGCTATGGAAAAATTTGTTGATAATAATTATAATTATTGGAAGTTATGTATGGAAGCTTATCTGCAGGAGCGCGGGATTTAATTGAAGGCGATAACACAGAAATTCCAGCTTATACTCCACAGGATGCTGAATTATGCTGAAAATGGAAGATTAAATGTGGAAACGCCTTATTTACCTTGCGAACTTTGATTAGCAAGGAATATATTGATCATGTTCGTGATTTAAAGTCACTAAAGCAAGTGTGGGAAACCATCTTTAGCTTGATTGCAATTTTCAGAGAATGCACTAGGTGTGAGGTAATTTTTCTGTTAAACAATATTTCTTGAAAGTGAAAAATCTGTATTATGAAATTTCAGAATTAGATGCTGAAGAGTTAGTCATGGATTACGAAAAAACTTTATGCCCTTTGTTTCCTCAATACAAGGGTGGACAAATTAGCCTACCGTTATTGAATTGGAGAATTTGCTTTCTAATAAGGAAGCTTTGATTAAGCAAATGACTAGCAACAACACACTTTCTCCAAAGTTAGAAGATGTGTTATCTGTGTAAGATCAAAGGAGACAGAATTTTAATTCAAAGCCTTCATCAAGCGAGAATCAATTCAGAAGTGATGAGTCTTCAAAGAAGCCATATAAAGCTTGTTACAAGTGTGGAAAATTTGACAATTTTAAACGAGATTGTCGGGTGAAGGTGGTGTGTCATCGTTGCGGAAAGCCAGACCATATTAAGCCAAATTGCAGAGTTAAAATGCAAGAATCAGAAGCAAATGTTGTACATGAAAGTAAAAGTTCTTCAAATCCAATTTGGGAACACTACTTAACCACTTTAACCACTGAGATTCTTGACCAGCCAACAAATGTGACTTCATTGTACATCAAGATGATGTCTCTGCAAATGCTCATGCCTTTATAGACTACAATGAAGAATGTATTGTCGATTTTGTTTGTTCTCATCATGCAATTGGAAACGAAACTCTTCTAACAGATGTTCGTCCACATTGTCAAAAGAGATCATTGTGACAACTGATAATTCAATGCATCCTGTGACGAAAGAAGGAGATTTGAATGATGAGAGTGTTCTACTCAAGGACATTTATCATGTTCCTGATTTGAAGAAAAACCTTGATTCTCTATCACAAATAACAGATTCAGGAAGATATGTTCTTTTTGGTTCTAAAGATATTCAAATACTTTCTAATGTGAAACATGTTGATGTTAATATCCTGTTCTGTGGAAAAAAAAATTTGTGTGTTTTATTAGCTAGTGATGAATATATCAAGAAAGTTGGTCATAATGCAAGCCCAACTCTTTGGCATGCTCGTTTGGGTCATGTGGGTTTTCAGTGGTTGCAGAAAATATCCACAAAACAACTTCTTGATGGTGTCCCTATCTTTAAAGATATTCAGCATGATGAGATTTGTCCAGGCTGCCAATATGGCAAGTCTCATCGTCTTCCTTTCATAAGCTCAAAGAGTAGAGCTTCAACAATATTGGAATTGATTCATTCTGATCTTTTGGGACCGACGCGAATAGCAAGCTATACCGACCTTCATTACGTGATGGTGTTTGTGGATGATTTCCCTCGCTTTAGTTGGGTATACTTCTTAGAACACAAAAGTGAAGCTTTTTCAAAGTTTATTCCGTTTAAGCATGCTGTGAAAAAAGAATTTGAATTGAAAATCAAGTGCTTTGCGCACTGATAATGGAGAGGAATTGCTTTCAAATGATTTTATGGAATACTGTAAGGAGCATGAGATTCATGGTCAATTGGCTTGTCCAAAAACCCCGCAACAAAATGGGGGTGGTTGAGCGCAAGTTAGCTCATCTTACATTAGTTTGCTTGTCTTGGCTGCATGCGGGGAGTCTTCCAAAAGAGTTATGGCCATCAACTTCTCAAACAACTTGTCATGTTGTAAATCGACTGCCTCCATGGCTAGGGACAGAATCGTCACCATTCGAGCTGATTTATCATCGTAACCCCAATGTGAGTTATTTTCGTATTTTTGGGGTCTATTTGTTATGTTCATGTACTGAAACATAATCGAACTAAACTTGACCCGAAGGCCAAGAAATGTATTTTTGTTGGCTATAATTCTCATAGAAAGGATTGAAGGTGTACGGATTTGGAAACAAAGATGGTTATTGTATCTCGTGATGTAATGTTTGATGAAATTTCAAGTTACAAAGACGATGCAGATGGCAGCAAAAGTACAACTACTGTTGCACTTTTTCTTGATGATTCTATGTTAGGGAGAAAAGATTTTTCAATTGCGACAGACATTCAAGCGGAAGAGAATACAAAAGCCACTACAAAGATTGAAGTTGCCACAAGAAAAAATTCTCAAAGACAGAAAAAGTTACCAGGTCATTTGTCTGATTTTGTAGTTGACATTAATCAATTTTATGTTCTGTCCTGTTTTTGTATGGGAGATACAAGTGAAAATAAGGAAGTTGTACAATAAAGCTAAAGGAATTTCAAAATGGGAAAATGCAATAATGGAAGAAATTTCAGCACTCGAAAAAAAATGACACCTGGGAGCTTGTACCAAATCCTTATGATGTCGATTTAATTACTTGTAAGTGGATTTACAAGGTGAAGAAAAAAACTAGGGGTAGAATTGATAGACACAAAGCTAGTCTTGTTGCTCGTGGCTTCTCTCAGCAATATGATCGAGACTATGATGAGACTTTTAGTCCGGTCGCAAGGATGGTAAGATTACGGATAATCATCTCTTTAGCCGCTAATAAAGACTAGAAATTATGTCAGCCTGATTTAAAAATGTTTTCCTTTATGGAGAGTTAGATCGTGATATTTTTATGGAGCAGCCACAAGAATTTACCTATAAGGAATATTCTGATTATGTGTGCAAACTTAAGAAGGCATTGTATGGACTCAAACGAGCTCCTCGTGCTTGGTTTGGTAAGATTGTTCAATATCTTAATTTCTGTGGTTTTAAGTCTTCATGTGCTGATCCGAGCTTATTTGTTAAGAAAGTAACAACTGAATGCACCTTGCTCTTACTCTATGTTGATGACATGATTATTACTGGTGATGATATTGTTGAAATTAGTAGTCTCCAAGATGCTTGGTCTGTTCGTTTTGAAATGAAAAAATGAGGTGAAGCTGATTGTTTTCTAGGTTTGGAAATTAAGAAATGTGATATGGTTATTTTCTTTCTAAAAAAAGGATATGCATCAAGTTTATTGCAGCGTTTCGTATAGAGAATTCAAGAGAAAAAACTACTCCTATGGAACCAAATCTCAAATTAGCTAGAAATGAAGAGAAGTCATTAGTAGATGCTACATTCTTTCGTCAACTTGTTGGTAGTTTATTCTAACTAACTATCACAAAGCCGGACATTACTTTTTAATAGGAGTTGTGTCTTCAAGATCAACCACACGAGACTCATTTGATTGGAGCAAAAATGATTTTTTGTTACATCGAGGGCACTCTAAATTATGGATTAATGTATGAGAAATCAAGTCATTATTATTGAGTGGTTTTGTGGATGTTGATTTGGTTGGTGACGTGAACGACAGACGCTCCACAATAGATTTTTGTTTTACAACAGGCTCTACTGCAATTTCATGGTGCAGTAAAAAGCAAAGCACCGTTGCTTTGTCAAGTTGTGAAGCAGAATATGTAGTTGCTACAATGGCTACTCAAGAATGTTTGTGGCTCAGGATGCTTATTCAAGAAATGATGACTACTCTCAATCAGCCAATTCAAATTAATTGTGACAATGAAAGTGAAGTAAAACTTGCTGGAAATCCGGTGTTTCATGCTCGTTCAAAACATATTAAAACTCATTATCATTTTGTTCGAGAGAAAGTGTTATCGCAGGATGTTGAATTGCAGAAAATACATACTAATGAGCGAGTTGCAGACATATTTACTAAGGCACTTGCCAAAGTGAAGTTTGAAGTTCTTTTGTAAGGCTCTCGGAGTTATTGAGAAATAAGCTTGCACCAAAGGAGGTTGTCATCATTTAGTGCTAACTTATTGCTAATTTGAATGAGTCAACATATTCGTAATCATTTAATATTTGGAAATATATTAGTTATGAAATAGAGCTTACATATCCGTAATCAATTAATATTTTTTCCTTTATGATTGATTTGATTAGTAGTATAGTTTATTTTATTCTTAATATTTAGTTAGTTATATCCTATTTAAACGTTATGAATATCAATGAAGATTAAACCTTCGATCCCAATTCTATCTCTCATTCTTAACTCTGTATTGTTTCCTTGAATAATAATATTTTCAGATCTATTCATACTCTTGAGTGGTAGATATTGTGTCACAAAGTGCCTGAATCTGCCCTTTAAAGTCCAATTCAACTTCAAATCCATCATCTTGATGATATCAGTTAAAACAAAACGATACTATCATGAGTTCTCGAAATGATGATCGATTTCATTAAAGATCTCCTCCTGCAAAAGTTCTTCAATGACATCTTCCATTCTTATGACACCAACAAATTTTTCTTCCTCGACGAGCTTAGGAAGAGGACTTCGATAGATATCGAAGTACATATCCTTTGTCCACTTCTTACTTCCTAGAACCACTCAATGAATTATTTGTGGTGGGAAACTTTTCCACTTTTGAAATGACTTTTTTTCTTCAAAGCTTTTTCTTGCCTAGTTTGTCATTAGATTTCTCATTCATTTTAGGAGCGAATAAGGTTCTTATCAAAATAAGTTATTAACTTGGAGCAATTTTAAGATGATTGTTAGGAGTTATTAACTTGGTAAATTTAGAAAAATTGTTAGTGTTTCGTTGAGAGGAGGGTCACTAGTGGCTAATTTGTGGAGAAAGTTTATGAAATCTTTTAGTGCTTTCTCCCTTATAATTAGATGTACGCTTTATTCACAAGTAGTTGCTAATTTGTAGAGAAAGTTTAGGCAATAGGACATGAGGTTTATCTTCTAAATCGCTTATCAACAAAGGCGCTGGACACTCACAACCCTTACGAAGTATGGTTCAACAAGACAACTCACCTCGAGTATCTAGAAGTATTCGGTTGTACAACACATGTTAAGACTGCAAAGACATATAGCAAAAAGTTTGATGACATAAGCCAAAAGATAGTGTACTTTGGCGTAGAGGATGAGACTAAGGCACATAGGTTGTATGATCCGCAACATGAGAAAGTTCATGAAAGTAGAGATGTCATATCCAAATAAGAGAAGAAGAAGGATTGGTGCAGCAGGGCGATAACAAACTATTACAAAGTTCACTGCTCAGGAAGGAGAGGGACGTGTAACAGACCTAGAAAGTGCATCAACAATGACACCAACAAATCCACACATGTCATCACCGGTGACACCGAACGTGATAAATTCTCTAGAATAAGAGAGCTCAGGTGAGAGCATAGGAGGATCCACAACAGATGGTGGACCAAAGAAGTTTCATTCTCTTGCTGAAATTTATACGGATACACTTGAAGAAGAATTGAATCTCGACCAGTTAGTGTTGCTCGTGGACGAGGAGCTAACAACTTGCCGTGAGATAGCAATTGAGACAATGTGGTAGAAAGGCATGCAAAAAGATCTTAAAGTCATTGAGAAGAACAAGATGTGGACACTGACTAACTTACCGCCCGAACATAAGCTCATGGTTTGAAGTGAGTGTTTAAGTTGAAGAATAATAGTGAATGAAATGTCATCAAACATAAAACAAGACTCATGGTGAAGGGATACGTGCAACGACAATGAGTTGATTTTGAGGAGGTTTTCGAACCTGTGGTTAGACTAGACACTGTAAGGTTGATTCTTGCCCTCGCAGCTCAATATAGGTGGGAAGTCCATCACTTGGACGTCAAATCAACATTCCTAAATGGTGACCTCCAAGAAGAAGTGTATGTTGCCCAACTTGAAGGGTTTGTCATCAAAACTGAAGAGCACAAAGTGTACAATTTGTCAAAGGCCCTCTATGGTTTACGACAAGCACTGAGGGCATGGAACATACGTTTGGACAAGAGTTTAAAGAGCCTAAATTTCATGAAGTGCTCGCAAGAACAAGTAGTGTATACAAGAAACAATGGAGCTGAACATTCATAGTTGGCGTGAATGTTGATGACCTGATCGTCATTGGTATAAGTGTGGAAGACATCAAAGAATTCAAGCAATAGATGACGAAAGAATTTGAGATGACTGATCTTGGGTTACTCATGTACTACCTCGATATTGAAGTAGACCAAATGAAGATTGCATTATGCTAAAACAATCAACCTATGCTAAAAAGATCTTGTAGCAATTTAAGATGGCAAAATACAATCGACTAAGTATCCCATGGAAGTAAAGTTACAACTTAGTAAAGATGTTGAAGGAAGCTTGGTGAATTTCATTGAGTATAGGCATGTTATCGGAAGTTAAAGTACTTGATTCATACTCATTCAGACCTTTCATATGTTGTTAGAATAGTGAGTAGGTACATGGAAAAGCTCATTATGATGCATTACCAAGTGGTTATATACATTTTTTGCTATGTGAAGGGAGTCACAAGCTACGGCTGAAGTATCAAAGAAGGCAAGATCCTAAAGAACTAGTCAATTTTACCCATAATAATTTTGTAACGATCCGAGTTTCTGGAATAAAATAAAATAAAATAAATAATTAAATGTTTTGGTGTAATTTCCTAGACATTTATTGTCTAATAGAGAAACATTCCTATTTCTCTAAGGTTCTTTATCCTAAAAACCATAGAATGCTTTCGAAAATGTCTTGAGATTATTTTTATATTCATATGCTCAACCTTTTACATTCCTTGAAGACGATTTTTAGTCCATCATTTTTAGTAGTTTAATGTTTATTTGACTGATTTAAATTAAAGCATTAAACATTGTTTTATTTAGATTTGTTTTGAATTCAACTACTGAACGTTTTATTTTCAGAGATCGGTTTGTTTTGAATTTTTTGACCTTTATGAAAGGTTTATTAGTTTCCCAAAGTTATTTATGATGAATTTCTACTTTATGCACGAGTGATGTCACTAATTGGGTTAAAAAAAAACTAGGGGCGTTACAAATTTAGTTAGAGACATTAACGATAAAAAAAGCACACCATGAAAGACGTTTTATCTCAACGAAAATTTGATCTCTTGGTAATCTCAAGAATAGCAAACTATGACACTATCTTCCTGTAAGGCCGCCGAATTCATGACAGCAACTTTGGCATCGTGTCAAATATTATGGTTGAGAAATTTGTTAATCGAAGTGATGAGAAGTGAACTAGAGCAATGTGCAAATAAACTAATAAACTTAATCAAATTTGAAAGTAGATCATAAACTAATAAACTTAATGAAATAAGTGAATTTTTACACTAAAAATTGCAGCAGTTACAAAATGATGAACCAAATTTTTGATTAGAAAGATGATTAGTAGTTTTTTTGTTTTAAAAAAAAGATCTTTCCCTCAAATTGTTACTTCCCTTCCTTTGGTTTTTTGGATATATTTGAATAGCAAGTCACATCCAGGCATAACACAAACTTGCTTCTTTATTTTACACGCACGACACTGCATTCAAACTTTCAACTCAAAACATCACACATAACTAAAGAACAGAAATTTGAGTTCTCAAAGCTCTTGCTTGGCCCCTCCCAACTTCGCCTGCTCCGCCCGCGGTTCTTCAATGCTCACCACTTTGGGATCCTTAACCTTCTCCGGCGAGACCTTGGACAACGTCACCGTGAGAACCCCATTCTCCAGCCGAGCTCTAACAGACTCCATATCCGCATTTCTGGGCACCCGAAATTGCCTCCAGAATTTGCCATAACTTCTCTCGACTCGGTGCCAGTGATCGCTCTGTTTTTCCTCCTCTCTTTTCCTCTCTCCCATCACTTTGATGACCCTGTTCTCGTCGTCCAATTCGATCTTCAGCTCATCCCTGTCAAGTCCAGGCACATCCAGCATGATCACATGCCTCTCCGGCGTCTCCTTCCAGTCCACTCTGGTGGGCTGGAGTGGGTGCTGCAGAGCATCTCTGTTTTCGTCTTGGAAGCTAAAAGGGGTTTGCTCCAGAATCCCAAATGGGTCGAAGAATGGAAGCGGAGAGGCTGTTGATGAGGTAAGGAGAAGAAGAGTGAACACCAAAAGTGCTGCTTTCTTTGCTTTGGATATTGCCATTTTGGGTGGAGTTGGAGGATGGATGATGAAAGAGTAATTTATTTATAAGTGGGAGAGAGACGGAAAAGAGGGATGTATTTGGGCATTGTTCATCGCGGTTCTAGACAGTTCTTGCAGTTTCAGGATTTGATTGGAAATGGACTCCTCCAATTCCTGCATTCTCGACACTTCTCCTCCAATTTCTTTTACTGCTCTCTCTAATTTTACACCGCAAAATGCGAACTTATTCAAACTCACTTTTTTAAAACACTTTTTTTTTTTTCTTTTTTCACTTAAAGAACTTTAAAACATGTATTTTATTTTAAAGTTTATATAAACCATTAATTTTTTCAAAACAAATTTAATACCTATAAGTAGCATATATTTGAATCTAAATTGATTTTAAAATGTTCTTATAGGAACAGGTTTTCACGTTCTAATCGATTGCACGTGGATCTCACAATCCACCCCCTTCAAAGCCAAACGTCCTCGTTGGCATTGTTCTCTTCTTCAATTGACGTGGGACCCTCCAATCCACCCTTTTGGGGTCAACCTCCTCGCCGGCACATTGCTCCGTGTTTGGCTCTAATAATATCTTGTAAGTGCTCAAACTCATTTGTTCTGGTTGGCCTTTTATGGTAGTTAACGATATGTTTTTATTTGTAACAACCCTAGATTTTTTATATTCTAAAGTCGCTATTGTGTACATGACTAACCATTTTGTGCACAAATAATTATTTGAAACTTTATCTTAAAACACTACAATAGACTTACATGTTCGAAACATTTTCAAAACCTACGTAACAAAATACTAGATAACAAATAAACATTAAAAAAAAAAAAACATATTCCAATCTAAGTCTAGGGAAATAAGTACAACTATTCTAGTAATGTTTCATGGTTTTGATTTGTGATGTCATTGTCATCATCCGTACATGAGTGTCTTGCCTTAACCTGAAAGAGAAGTAGCACGTAACTTGAGTATTTTAACAAATACTCAATACTGTTGGGGTTAGATGCAAACACATATAATTATGAATGCGACCTAATCTTTCAGTTTGTATTCTTTTGGGCGACTATCCTAAGAGAGTAATTGGATGTGTATTTACTATTCTACCCACGATTCTCATGTGGGAGTATGGGCCTTTAAGTTGATTCACACACCTTCTAGGCTCCTTTTTCTTGATCAGGCTAGTATTCTCAGGAGTTGTTGTCGGAGGTACAGTAGGAATAGTAACTGTCGCAGCATTATGATCAACATAATGATCGTTTTAATGCCTCGGGGCTTCCGACGATTGCTTGAATATTTTTTTATACCCATTACCGTAACACTATTTTTGGGTTGTTTGGGTTATTTGGGTTGGTCGGAGTGACCTATGAAAAAGGAATAATTTAGATATTATCTAAAAATTTCCATTTTATATATTATACATCATATTTGCACCCATTTATTGCAAAACGAAGGACGGGTACCAAATTGGGTTTCAATTTGAGGCATTTTAATTTAATATCATTAAATTACTTTTAAAATATTTAGGTGAGTTATTACTCATTTAATGCATAATAATATTTTTAATAAACAAATGTTAATAATATTTTAATTTGCTTGCGCGCGTGTATCTATATATATATATATGAAATGAATAAAAATATAATAATAATAAGAAGCAAAAACGAGAAATAATAAACAAAAAGAGAAGAGAGTAAATATTTCCGAGAGTAAATATATCCGAGAGTAAATAGATGCTCATTGGTTGATGCAAAGTACAAAAGTGATGACTTTGGCATTCTAAATTGGAAGTTCATGGTTGTTATTATAAGTGGACAAGCATGGAGTGAAAATGGATAACAATGACATTAGACGTCAACGTTCCAAATAGCTGCATTGCCTTCTCCACATAACTTATGGACCTCCTTCATTTTGTCTACCGATTCACAAATCCCACTACACGACCAATCAAAAGTTGCCACGCACACATTCCCTCCATTCGATTTTGGTTCGCAATCTATTCACCCAAACAAACTCATAATTAGATTGGTATTATGATTGAAGTAGATGGATACACGGTCCTACCTGGAGGTGTCCCACAACACATGGAACGATCGTCCACGTGCTCCACTTCTAACCCAATGAACCAAGCTCCCAACGACACGTCTTCATTCGCATACCTATGTAATATTGGACTAATCCGAAAAAAAAATAAAATTGGTGTTAGCATGAAAACAAAAAAAGAACGGAGCCTGGGATTGAATTGACTTACAAATTAAGGGAAATGTAGGCAGCAAGGTCTTTAGAAATGACGTAGATTTGACCAGTGGCATGCCGGAAATACTCGTTCCCTTCTTCTCCGAATTTCCAGTACTCGGGCTCGTGATACTTTAGTCCCCTGTTCATTTCCATTATCTTCCATATATTAATCCACTCCCCTAATTTAACTTTTTTGAAGTTTTCATTAAGAAAATAAAAAAAGAAATTATAAGTAATATTTTATGTAAATAATACCAACTCACTTTTGAAAGAGAACTGGGCCTGACTTCATGCAGCCCATGTAAATCCTGGGCTTGGACCGATGCCGTTCGAGGGCCGACACCAACGCACCTACGCACAAAACCGCCATTTTCAATTTTTAATATTGATTTTTTAAATTTGAAAAGTATTTCATAAATTTGTAATTTTTTTAAGTTATTTAGAATATTAAATTTGTAATTTTAGGTCGTTAGGAAGTCGACCACTTTTTTTTTTACTTACCCAAATTCACATGAACATCGTCGTCAACCTTGACGTAGAACTCCGCCGCCCACAGCGACGCTGCGGTGGTGAAATACAGCCGTGTCTTCGTTGATAGTTGATGGTAATCTTCCACATGCCTCAGCCGCAGGAAGTCACCGTGCACCTCCTCCTCCTCGTCTATGGCTCTGTCCAATGCTCCACCAGGTTTTCCACTCTTTCCTATGACGAATCGGATCACAATCCCCTTCTCTTTCTCTAGTTTCTTCAGCGAGTCTCCTGCGCCGGTTATCAATTGCTCAATCTGATGCCGATTTCTGTGTGAGTTTCGTATTTGAGTTAGGGTTTTGGTTTTTACGGACCTCGAGGCATCCATGTCTCTCGAATCGAGTCTCGGCGTTTCTTGCTGCTGAAAGCCGTGTTGATTCCGATCACCACGAACGCCTTCTCCGGCGGAGTTCTTTGATTTCTCCCGTTCGTTCGAGATAGAGCCATTTCCATCTCCCAATTTTCGAACGTTTTCTCCAGAGATCTGGTGAAGTAAAGCTTCACAACACAAACACAAAGAGGAAGAGAATGGAACAGAATAGAAAAAAATTCGGTAAGATCGATTGGCCTTACTGAAGAGATTGATGTGTTTTAGTAACTTCCACCATAATTTCCTGATCACTTGATTCTACTAATTTCTGCCGAAAAACAAAAATTGAAAGAATCACATTGCGTTACGATTTTGCATTGTGTAATACGAATACAAATTAGGAAAACTAACTCGTTTGTGGTCACAATCTTGTGCAGCTTCAAGATTTTCGAGATGGTTGAGAAACTGAGGGTCTCTAGTATGAATACTGGTGCGGGCAGTGAAGAGCGAGCCAGCAAGAAAGCTCGCAAAACAAAGAAACAAGGTGAGTTTACCAGTCATTGGCTTTCCCCTCATTTTTCTGCCGTCCTGCTTCCTGTTTGGAACCTAAAAACATTCAGCCACAACCAAAATCACAAACTACACATACACATTGCTTGCATATATGTTGCTGCAATGGATACTCAGAATTTATTTATATACATAGATAGATAGAGCATAATATTGGGGGATGATCTGATCACTTGTGCATGCGTGCATGATTTAGGAAGCAATTAAAACAGCTTCTGGGTTGTGGTGGGATGTTTGAACATATCATATGGCGAAGAGATGGAGGATGTTTAAGATGGTTGAAAATTGTTCTGAATTGGTTGAGTGAGGAGAGAAACACAAAAGGGGGAATGCCTACAAATTGAATTAAATTTGAAGTAAATGCGATTAGGCGAAGAAGCATTAGGATGGAAGTATCTTTAAATGTTTAGAAAGTAAAAAAGCGTTGAAATTTGCCCAAAACTGGAAAGGAATTAGGTATACCTTGGAATGATGGGGAGGATTGAATTTAGGTGTTAATTGGAATATTGAAGTTTTGAGTTTGGGAATTGAATGATTGAAGATTATAAGAGGAGAAGATGGAAGATGGAAGATCTAAGAAGAGGGTGGAATTGGGATTGAGGCATAGAGTGTAGAGAGGTAGTTAAGTCATGTGCTGTGTGTGCCCCAACAAACTGTGTGCTAAACAACCTTAACCTTTGATGAACTTCTATGCCAATTCCTCTGTTTTTTCGACTTTTGCTTTTTGGCTGCACCAACTTAGGAATTGAAATGCGCAGGACCTTAGGTATGAAATGATGATATGGTTTAAGATTATTCTACTTCTTTCTGAACCTTTAAAATATATATATATATCTTTTACATCTTGAATTTGTTGTTGTTTGAAGGATAATTGATTTGATTTTGAATGTGTGTTAATGTAGTATAAGCTTGCATTGTGAGTTCTGCATATGAATTTTAATTTAAAATGTTTTAAGAAAATATATAATTTCAGAAAATGTTTAAATGAAGAAAGAATGTCGAACTCACCTAAATGTAGGGGCAATTGAGTATTTTCACAATTGAATTTCCCACTATTTTCGTAATTCAATTTGGGATCTTAAATTATTTACTAGTTGACAAATTTTCCAAAATTTTGCAAGAAATGAATTAATTTGAAGTTTAATTATTGATCTTTTTAGATTATTAATTATTGATTTCGAACCTTAAAAAAAGAGTGTGTGTGGGTGGGGGGGGGGGGGATG
>NW_019268599.1:276551-297471 GCF_002738365.1 Cucurbita moschata | reverse complement strand
GGGGGGGGGGGGGGGGGGGGGGGGGGGGGGGGGGGGGGGGGGGGGGGGGGGCTGAAATGCAAGTGGGTAGCAAATGCTTGGCGTGCTGCTCCGTTCTATTTGTTTTATTTTTCTTTAAAATGCTTTGTTGTTGTTTCCTTGCACATAAACATGGTCTTTTTTTCTTTTTTTCTTTTTCCTTTTTCAAAATAAGGTTTTGAATGTAAACACAATCCCCCAAGTTTTAGTGACTACTATTCGTACTTCTACAAAATTAATACTGAAGTTTTGATTACTGTTAAAAGAATAGATCATCTAGATCATCTAGATTGTAGATTAGTTACTAGTCATAGGTAATTATTGGCTTATAATATGATTGAGATCGTTATTATCATTTTTTAATATTTTAAATTACTCTATAACATGCTTGTAGTTATTTAAAATAGATGATGGAAATCGTATTTAAAAGGATAAAATCAAATATGGAAATCATGTTTTGGAATAATTTTAGTTTTCTTTTTTGTTTGTGACCATTAGTTTGATGGTCATTCTAAAACTTGATTGTCGATAATTAGAGTGACATGAATGGTATATATAAAGATTAAAGATACAGTCCTTCTCGTCCATTTTGTAAAATAAATTCATCTGTGCCCTCCCCACTCCCTTTATGGAATTAGGACCTTACTTCTTTGATCAAATATCTGTAAATATACGAAATAATTTGAGGAGTTCAACATTTGTATTCATAGACATCCTAGTTTCGAATGGAATAAATGGCAGTCCTGTTTTGATTCTTAGTTAAATAATGATAAAATTTCTTAGTTAAATAATTTCGGTTGCGGTTGGCATTGGCGACTTAAACCCACCATTTTTTTAAATTATGTAGAGAAAATTTTAGAAAGCACTTGAAAATTAGTTTTAAGGAATAATTTTACAAGCTAAAAGCAAATAAGGAAGAACCACAACATTTGATACTGTATAACTCAAGTGGAAAAATTGAAAACTAGTCATATCTCCGTATAGTACATTTTGAGACATTTTAGTCTTGGTAGTGTAAACATGATTTTGGCGAATGATCATGCATCCCATGTTAAAATAACTAGAATAACAAGTACCTAACTAACATGAAAACAAGTAAAAAGAGTTTGGAATGGGCATGCAGCCATAAACAACATGTCCTGGACAAACATGATCGAGGCATCCGACACGCGACAACAGGCAACACGCTTTCGACAAGCATGACTGTGACATCCTCCCCTATTTAATTGGTTGACGTCTATGTCAACTGAATCTTCATGAACTCAATGATGTACAATGAGGCTGACTTCAAGTCTTTCGATGCATTTTCAATTGATCTCAGCATTAAGGAGTCTCTTCCAACCTATCAAAAACTATTGAAATTTTCTTATAAGTTTGTCCACTCTTCGTGTCTTCTCAGCCAGAATCTCTTCTACTTCATTCACGGTGGAATTATTCTTCATGGCATGAGGGTGTCGTCTCATTGTGCTTGGTGTCTTCTTGATCGAGATAGTAACGTTTCAAGTTACTGACGTAGACAACCGGACTGGTCCACATCCATGGGAGTAATTAGATCCTATATTATGTCTTCACGACCTTTTGAATGACTTTAGTTAGTCCATAGTATTTCCGCACCATTCGTGGTTTTTGTTGCTTAGAAATCAAAGTTGATCTGATCTCAGCTTGATTAGAACTCTTTGTGCATATTGAAATTGTTGAGTTCTTCTTCGTGGCATGAGATTGTCGTCTCATTGTGCTTGGTGTTTTCTTGATCGAGATAGTAATGTTTCAAGTTACTGACGTAGACAATCGGACTGGTCCACATCCATGGGAGCAATTAGATCATACATGATGCTTTTTCGACCTTTTGAATGACTTCGACTAGTCCATAGTATTTTCACACAATTCGCGGTTTTTATTGCTCTAAAATTGAAATTGATCTAATCTCAATTTGATTAGTACTCTTTGTCCACGTTGAAATTGTTGTGCCTTGCATTTCTGATCGATCCTTCTTTTCATTCGTCTTGATGTTCTTCCTGAGTAACCTCGAGTTACTTTAGAGTTTTGTGTTCATCCTTCACTCAAGGTGTTGGCTTGAGGTCTCTCCCCAGCGTTTGGGTGATCATTGATACGAGCTTTTGCGGGTTTAAATAAGCTTAATCTTCAACAAATTATTTAGCTGCTTGTTAAGTTTAGTTAGTTTGGATTGAGTCATATGACGTATATTTGTGGTAGACATTGGGCACAATCATAAGAAAAGATATTGTTGATTGCATGGAATGTTTATGTTGATAGAGTTGGATCGAAATCCACGCTTCACATCTAAATTCTAACACAATCTTCAGAAAACGTGAGGCTCCAAGTTGAATTTTTAGTACCTTTTCTACAACAAACCGACGTAATGTCTGAGTCAAACATCCAAGAAATGTTTTGTGCCTACGTGTTGAATTTCTCAAGTGGTTAAACTTCTAAGGTGTACTTCATAGGATTCACCTATAGTAATAGTTTTCTAGCAACTATTGACATAGTATAATTCAATTCTCTCGCAAGCTGTTAGGAACAAGTTGGTCCGAGCCACCAATGAGGTCGTACAAAAGATCAAAGCAAGGATGCACACGACTCAAGTAGACAGAGGAACTACGCCAACAAAAGGCATAGGGGATTGGAGTTTGAGGTAGGTGAAAGGGCATTGTTAAAGGTGACCTCATGAAAGACATACTAAGGTTCGGATGAAAGGGCAAGCTAAGTCCATGCTCCAATGACATACAAGTCAACCCTACCACAGTCCCTTTATGCAGTATATAACATACGTCACTTATCCATTGACTAACTTGATGCATGTTTTAGACCATGAACCTCTTTAGATAGATAAGGATATGAGTTATTCCAAGATTAAAATATTTTTAAGGACGAAAGTTTTTAGATGTATATGATGTAACCACACTTACAAAAGTGATAAAATAAAACAAAATGAGTTAACTAATCAATTGTTTTTTTTTATAAAAAAAAGACAACTGATATCTCCATCTCCCTAAAATACCTCAACCAACCTATTCTGATGTTGCATAAGTATTTTGAATTGTTCACTATGTGACACGCTTTTATTTTAATCATTCACGTCGTAGCAAAAACAAAGAAGTTCAGTCATAAGATACCCGAATCAAAGTATGACACTTAGAACTTTGAAGAGAATAATTTTAAACATCATATATTTTAATTTTTTATATATTTAAAAAGCCATAGTTTAATTTGGTATAAAACAACATCATATATAATTTGAATTATAAAAATAAAAATAAAAAATAAAAAATAAAAAAGTAGTTAATTCACATTATTTTTATTAATTTTATATTATATTACTATATTTTAATATATTTTTTTTAAAAATATATATATATATATCTATATAATATATATATATATATAATTTGAAATGTTTTTTTGGGTCTACCCTCCATTTCTCGCATTGATGACCTTCAATAGTCCACCTTTCATCTCTCTTTTACCTAATAAATAACAAAATATTTTAATGGTCATATTAAATTCTATTTTTGTCACTTTTCTTCCCTATTTAAACTCATCTTCGGACGGTTACTCTCTCAAGCTTCCAAATTTATTCCTCTCATCATTTTTGCAGTGAGTTGTGTGTTCCTACAAAATTTAGATACTTGTAGGTTTGATCCCGAGCTTGAGTTTGCTTTTGATATCGTAAAAATAGTGTGAAAAGAATTGAGTTTGCTTTTGATCTCGTAAAAATAGTGGTGTAGTGGTTGGGCTCGTTGGGCTCTGATACTATGAAAAAGGTGACAAAGGTTTATTCAAATTTTCAAGAGGTGGTTGGTGAGTGGAGTGTAGTTTCCTATTTAATCTCGAAATTGTTATTGTGAGTTATTGCATGTTTTAAGTTTTTCATAATTATTTATTGTTATTTACAGAACTATTTTATTGTATTAATTAGCCTCTCCTATTTATTTTTAAAAAATGTTTCATAATTAGAAAAATTAATCCCTTAAATATGTTTATGCTTAAAACCACCCGTAAGGTTGCCATACCGATCCAACAATTGGTATTAGAACGAGTTACTCTTAAATTTTTTTTATATAAACTTTATTGTTAGAGCTTATGGAAAACCTACGTGTTAATAATGTTAATAACGGTTTTGTGAAGGACAATCAATTTCTAGGCCTCCTTATTTTGATGTAACAAATTATACTATTGAAAAACTAGAATGAGAATTTATTTGCAATCAATTAATTATGAGTTATGGTTAAATGTTTGTAAAGGCACTTATGTTTCAATAAAAATTGTTAATAATAATGAGGAGCTTACAATAGAGGATGAATTTAATGAATATAATATGAAAAATGTTTTTTTTAATGCTAGTGCTATAAATTGTTTTATTGTGCCTAAGTAATGATGAATTTAACAGAGGATCCATGTGTTCTTCGAAAAACTCTTGAAGTAACTCATGAGGGAACAAATCAAGTTAAAGAAACAAAGATTAGCGTATTAGTTCATAATCATGAACTATTTAAAATGAATGCAAATAAATCTATATGTGATATGTTTACAAGATTTATTAATATTTTATATGCTTTGAAAAATTTTAGAAAAATATATTCTACCTTCGAAAATGTATAGGTCTCTTACCTAGTTGGGGAGCAAAAATAATGGTGGTTCAAGAGGGAAAGGATCTCACAAAACTTCCTTTGGATGAATTTGTTGATTCTCTCGTGACACATGAGATTACCATGAAGGAGCACATGGAATGATGATCGAAGAGGTAAAGGATCTCACAAAGCTTCTTTTGGATGAACTTGTTGGTTCTCTTATGACATATAAGATTATTGCACATGAGCTTTGTGATGAACTTGTTGGTTCTCTCATGACATATGAGATTATTGCACATGGGATAGGAATCCAAAAAGAAAAAAGTATAGCTCTAAAGTCCATCACATTGGAAGTTGACTCCGAAGATGAGGATGCCCTTGCGGAAGATGAAAAATTTCATCAAAAGAAAGAAACAATTTAAGAAACATTTCACCGTGAAGAGCTTGATGAAATTTTTATGGTTTAAAACAAGCTCTTTATAGTGAAATGTTTCTTAAATTGTTTCTTCTTCTCGATGAAATTTTTATACTTGTGTGTGAAGTAGGTAACATCATCTTGATCGTCGTAGTCAACTTCTAATGTGATGGACTTTAGGGCTATATATATATATATATATATTTTTTTTATTCCTCTTCCATGTGCTCCTCCATGCTTCCTGGTAATCTCATGTGTCATGAGAGAACTAACAAGTTCATCGAAGCATCTCATGTGTCATGAGAGAACTAACAAGTTCATCGAAGCATCTCATGTATCATGAGAGAACTAACAAGTTCATCGAAGCATCTCATGTGTCATGAGAGAACTAACAAGTTCATCGAAGCATCTCATGTATCATGAGAGAACTAACAAGTTCATCGAAGCATCTCATGTGTCATGAAAGAACCAAGAACCAACAAGTTCATCCAATGGAAGCATCTCATGTGTCGTGATAGAACCAACAAGTTTATCCAAATGAAGTTTTGTGAGATTTTTTGTCTCTTGAATCGTTGTCACTTTTGCTTTCCAATTTTTAGGTAGAGACCTAAAAATTTTCTTACATTTTCGGGAGTGAATATATTTTTCTAAATTTTTTAAAAATATTTAGAATATTAGTAAATTTAGTTAACCTATCAACTATATATTTATTTGCATCCATTTTAAATAATTCATAACTATAAACTAACATGTTAATCTTTGTTTTTTTAACTTTGTTCCCTTATGAGTTATTTCAAGAGTTTTTCAAATTTTATACGATGAAAAACACATAGATACTCTATTAAATTCATGTTACTTATAGCACACAATTTACAACACTAACATTAAAATAACATTTTTTTTATATATGTCTATCGAATTCATTATCTATTTTAAGCTTCCCAATATTATTGGAATGTAAGGCCTTTACTAACATTTAATGATAATCAATCATTGTTGCAAATAAATTCTCATTCTAGCTTTACAAGAAGTATAATTTGTTCTATAAAAATAAGGAGGACTAGAGGTTATATTAATAAGTAGGTTTGCCATAATCTCTAACAATAAATTTATTATAAAAAATATTTAAGAGCCACTCGCTTTGATACCCATTGTTGGATGGGTATGACAGCCTATAAATAAAGTTTTAAAGTATTTAAGTGTCATTTATCTGTCTAATTATGATTTTTTTTTTTTTTTGAAGATGACAATTAATATAATAAAATAATTCACAAGAAATAACAATAGAAAAAAATAATTTCATCTTTTCATTACAACAAACACATATTTTTATTTGAGTAAATAGTATTTATTAAATACTTGATAACTTTAATAACCTATAGTTTGAAGTCTAAAAATGAGTTTAGGTCAATTATAAATATGAACCTAGAATTATCAAAATCATACGAAACTAACTAAACATGTTTTTTAATTTTAAGAATTTTAAATAAGAAACAATAGACTTGATTTGGAAAAAAAAAAAAGAGATAGAGTAGATATGTCAAGATGTTTCTTTATTCTCAATAATTGAACTATAGAGTGGCTGATCCGGCCATCATTTTGCTTTAGTTGATATAATCAAGATGATGGATATGTGATTAAATTGGACTTTACTTTGGCTTAGGTCAACTATGTATATGGCTCCATTATCGGTTTGGTTGGAAAAATTGCTTTATATATGATAACACATACCTAGTGGCCTCTGCACATGTCATATGTATGATATACGTTGATATGTGATGTTATGTTATATTATGCTATATGATATGACAGATAATATTATGGTGTAAACGAAATTTCATGTTATATAACAATAAACTATGTTAGTTTATGTCTTGTTATGCTATGCTATGCATGTCATGATATGTTTTGAAATAATGAACTCTATGATGCACAACCTCCCTATGCCATATTTTGGAAACTATGTCATGTATGAAATGATGTATAAGAATTATGTACGCATAATTACCGGATTTAATATGTTATGAAAGAATGGAGGTTGTCTTGCATCATTTGTTATGCCATGATGGAAAGTATTGAGATCTCATGCATAATTGTGTGTTCACATGCATTAGGATACTTCCTCGTCATGCTATGTCAGTTAGGATGTGTACTTTCGAAAGGATACGTACGTTCGATATTTATGTTTGCCATGATATCATGTGGGCCTTTTCCTCTGTGGCGTCTGACGACATGTCAAAATATTTAGCCCAACGAAGCCAGACCTAGGGGATATGTATATGAGCCTACCTAGTGGGTCCATGTGCACGTGCATGAGTCGTGTGTACATATCCAATCAGACTTGAAAGAGCTCAAGGTCTTGCTAGGTTGTTTTAAATGATAGGTCCCACCATGGTGCTTGTTTTGCATTTCACAACCTCAACTTTGAGGTCACTTACTAGATATTTCTTAAAATACTCCATCCATGTGCTACTCTTACATTTCAGGTTAACACAAGACACTCATGTACGGATGATCATGAAAACCATGAAACTGATGTTAGGATAGTTGCATTTCATCATATTTATTAGTCTTAGGTTAGATTAGGGCAATGTGTTGTTTTCTAGTTTCTAGTTTTTGGACATATTGTTTATGGTATATTTTTTTTATTGATTTAAGAACTTTATTTTTAACATGTAAGTCCATGATATGTTTATGAAATATTTAAAATGAATGTTTCCGCATTAAAAGGTCACGTCATGCATAATGTAGGACTCTATTTCAATAGAAAAATAGGATTGTTACAAAGTGGTTATGAGTTTGCTCTAGTAAGAAAACGAGTTTTCCGTCGACTTTGGAGGTCCATATCTCACGCTGAGTGTATTATAAATTAAGATATCACCCTTTAGCTCTTTCTTGATGTTTCAACAAGATTTATGAAGGGATTGAGTGTTGAAGCACCTTGGATGGGGCTGGGGAGTGTCGTTTTGAAACGGCAGCAATACATCATCACGTCTTTCTTCCTCTTTAGGAGGAAGAAGACAATGACGTGTTAGCCCCCGTCTCGATCTCCCTTTGTTTGTTTGTTTTTTTTTTTTATCAAATTGATCCCCTTTGGAGTGGTGCTCACAAATTCTCAATGGCTCCATAAACTATATTTTTTTAAGGAAGTTGTGAAAGAAAATTTGAAAAAAATTGAATACCACAAGCTTGAAAAACCAGACCTTAAATATTGTATTCTTTTTTAAGAAATATGGGTAGGAATCATTTGGTATCCAAAATAAGCCTTAAGTTAAGTAAGAACTAGGGATTCATGAAAGAATTGGCTAAGACCCGTGAGTTGAGGCCTTGAACTGAGTGATTTGCTCGAGATTCAGGTAATGTCAAAACAACCATCTAAGCAAAATCGCTCATGAAAATTTATAATAGTTGAGCTACTTCTTTTCGCTGTTTCATTTCTCTCCGTCAATTCATTCGTTTAGGGCGAGAGCAAAAGCCCATGCAATCTTTCATTTGTATCCTGGCATGTTAAGGTTATGTATGAGATTTGGTGTTCATTGGACAAGGATAAGTAGCTCAACCAAGTAATAGTGCAAAATGACCAAAATACTCCTAGGCTATAATAGCTACTGTTCACAGCCTTGATGACCTTTAAACGACTTGAAACTTTATACACTACCTTAAATCATGTTTCTTAAGGTACGAATAAATTTGGAGGACTATTGTATCTTGTTAAGAGCTCGAACCATGGTTTAAATAAAAATTATCATATTTCTCCTACCGTCTAAGACTAAGAATTTTAAGAATTTAAGTATCTCCTTTGGTCATGGTCTTATGAATTCATAACATGAATGAAGCTAAGGAAAGGCTTAAATTTACCTTACCGCTATACATGCACCATGCATAGGGTATGATCATAACCTCTAAGCACGTGGTGTACTATGCACCCTAAGTGATCATAACCTCTTAGCATATGGTGTACTATGAAGCCCTATTTCTATTTTTAGGTGGGATGTTCTATGTCATGGTCATGCATGTCTAAGGTACGTTGTCTGTGGCTGCATGCCAGATATCTTGGTCATACTTATCCATGACGTATTGTACATGGTCATATCTTGTTTGAAACTCCTTTTACTTGTTTTCATGTGTAATAGGTCTTTATTATTCTTGACATGTCAATATGGAGTGTATGACCATTCACCAAAAAATGTCTACACTCACTAGGCTAAAATGTCTCAAAATGTACTATGGGAAGATGTGACTAGTTGTTAATTCTTCCCACTTGGGTTATATGTTATCAAAATTGTGGTCGTTGCTTATTTGCTTTTAGCTTGTAACATTGCTATCTTACAAATTGTTTTTATTGCATTTCTTCGCTCACGTTTTTTTAAAACATGTTCTCTCAAATATGATTGAGGCTCGATCATATGCCCATATTGTTCAAGAATTACGATTGACTTGTTCGCTGGGTTAGAACAAGTACTGCAGAATCGTTATCTCATTATCGCAAGAGTGCGATTGTGACAGGTAGTATCAGAGCCTGGTTGGCTCCTTGAATCATAGTAATCAAACATGTCCGCTGCAAAACAACTAGGCAGCCTAAGCTGACCGGTTGATAAAGATTGACGATTAATTGCTTTACTTGAGTAAAGTTCCTACTTGGAATGAGGTTTTTGGAGTCTCACATGAATGAGCTTATAGCTAAAGTTGATAGGATAGATGAAGTTACAGGCCATCTTGAGGCAATGCTATTCCACGAATTAATGGTTAGGGTCAAGACCCTAGAAGATAAGGCCACAAGTGCCATTGTGACACCCTACATTATGTCTCATGAGCAAGATGCCATGATGAGCCTCATCTTTCCCTCACCTAGTTAAGATGCTCTGTGTCATTTATTACTAGAAGGATGTCATGATCATCTGTTGCTCCAATCATGTGACCATGTCGGTCTTTCATGGGAGTGATCTAAGGGCCACTTTAGGGGTAACTTCCAAGTCGACCACATGTCATGAACCAAGTTAAGCTATATATGTTAGGTCCCTAGATACTCAAGAAGTTATAACATCCTAGCTTAAGAACACAATTAAGAGTCTCTAAGTAGGCTACTTACTAAGTTTTTGTACTCCATCTCTTAAATATTTTTCAGGTAATCAGGAACTGGTTGGGACGAGAGTAGACTTTGTTGCAAAAGCCATAAATTAACCATGCAGCCTCCAACTTTATTTCGTTTTAAAATGTTTTTGTGTTTGTTTCTTATTTTATATTTAAAACTATGTTGGTATGAGCTCTACTTTATACTTACGTTTTGAATGTCTCGTTTTTATTTTGCAAAATTTTTTACTATATTTTAATGAGTCACAATCCGTGTTTCGAGTCCTCAAGAATCGAGTTGTGACAACGAATCCTAAAGACCGTCATAAAAGCTATATATCTTAAAGCCTTTCATAAGAGCCACGTGTCTTAGAGTCATGTCGTAAGGGCAACGTATTTGAGAGCTTGTCATAAGAGTCATGTATCTCAAATTCTGATATAGGGTTCTCGTACCTCAGAGCCCATTACAAAGACCAAGGAAATTAGAGCTTACTATAGAGCCGAGTTAGTATAAACTCTTAAAGTTAAAGTATATAGAGTTGTACACATAAGTGTTATAGGGTAAAAATAGAATAGAGTCAAGTTAACGACTAAGGACTGTGGATTGAGCACTAACTCAAGTATACGTTATAAAGTAAGTATAAGTACGTCGAGAATCTATAAGTAGGTTTCTTATTGAGTATTTTTATATTACTATGTTATTATATTTTTTTTAGATGAATAGTGGAATGCCTATGCTTTATTCTTTTGAAAGTGGGAGAAAAGATAAAACTTATTTAATTATTCAACAAAATTGAAGTTTGAAACTTATATAATTAATCTCTTTTGCTTACCTCGAGAAAAAAATTGGGCCAGATCTATGAGAAATTTCATTCCATTAGATTAGATATGATAAAATTTTAAAAATATGGGACAGCAAAAAGAATTGAGTATGAGGAGTGTAGACCATTGTTGATGGCCATGTTATACTCATTCCAACCTACATTCCTTCTTTTTAAAGAATTTGAAGCTTCCTATTGCCCGTCCTTTGAGATAGCTATTTCCCCCTGTTTTATTCTTTTGACTTAATTTAGTGTATATTGAAGAATTTTAGAGAATTTGAAATTCTTGAAAACCCGAACTAAGCTCGGAGAGTCGATGAACAAGTAAGTAACCACATGATCAAGTTGTAAGAAATACTTGTAGGAGTCAATTAGGACTATGGACAAATTAGTAAAAATCATGTTTAGAAGCCTATTAAGCTAGTTTCATGATAGCTAAGCCTAGAAAACTTAATGGTTTACGGTTAGCACAATACTTAGTTTTACAGCTTCTGCCATGCATAATTGTAAACTCTAATAAAGCTAAATATATTTATAAGTTTTCCAATATATCTTGGTTGTACCGATCGCTAGCACTTTACGAATTCTACTGAGTCGTTGAAATTCATGCAACTACTCGTCTAGCTCCTAGAATTCAACCCCTCTCTCACTCCTAAACACCTCAAATCAGTCTCATTCGTCTCCCTCCTCAATTCTCTCCTAACTCATTTTCCTCGATCAATCCTAAGCTTCAAGCTCTATACCAAGAGAAATCGACGCCTAAAAAAATCCCGTTATTAAGGATTTTCTACCTTGTTCTTACTTTTAACTTCTTTGAGTTTAGGGTTTAGGAATTTTCTCCCTTGTTCTCACTTTTCATCACCGTCATTAAGGAATCACCGTCATAAAGGACAATCAACTAAGAAAAGCTTAGGGATGTTTGCTTAGGCCAAAACTTATTTTATTAAACCATAATTTTGAATGCAGTGTCTCATGCATGCTGTATGTCATATGATTATGGATTATTTTTCCAGCATGTTATGTACAGACGTGTACACCACGTTATTATTTGCGTTCCTATATTTCTCATGGGCTTTCGACAACATGAGTGTACACTAGCCCATAGTCCGGCCTAAGGGGTACGTTGACAAGCTTACTTATAAGGGTCATGTCCCCCATGTGTGAATGTGTGTAGAAAATACTTTGAATCCAACCCTGTCGGTAAAAGAAAGTAGAACCAAGGAACAATCATAAAAATTAGGTCTCACTAGTCATGATGCATGTGGTATGTAGATGCATTTCTCTAACTCCATTTTAAATATTCAACCTATATTTAACATTTTTTCAAGTAAAGACAAGATTTCATATATGGATAACACGGTTAGTTAAGGAGGCTATAGAATAAGGTCATTGATAGATAGTTTATTTCATTGCTACAATAGTTTAGTAATGTTTTCATCTTTGAATTTTTTTACGAAACTCAGTACGCAAATTTTAAGAACTCGAAAACCCAAAAGAGAAACAAAGCCCTGTAGTTTTCACTTTCAGTTTGAAAAATTAGAGTGGGAGATAATATTGGAGAAGAGAGTTATGAGTGGTGGGAAGAACAACTTTTTCTCTTTTATCTTTAAAGTCAATAAAAGGCGAGACAAACCGTGGGTCGCAAATCCCATCTCATAGGATTGTTAGTAGTTCGGGTCGCAAATTCCATCTCATAATGTCAGGAACCACGAATCTCTATAATGATATGTTATTGTCCATTTTGAGAAGCTCTCGTGATCTTGTTTTTGGTTTTTCCATGGAGATGTATTCCTACTTATAAATCCATCATCATTCTCTAAATTAGCCAAAGTGTGACTCATTCTCAACCATCCTCAACCAATCATGATTAACCTCATCGAAAAAATGAATAAAAAACCATTCCCAAATTTTAAAAATGGAAAAAAAAAAAAAATCATAACTTGATTTCATGGGAAGTTTGATTTTGCTTGAATCACACTGAAATAAGTAAACGAAGCAAAACGAAACAGGCTCACAAAACATACTTTGTACTAAAAATACTTAAACACAATGCTTTTCGATGATAATACACCTGGCTAAACAATTCTTCTTCTAGAAATGCTCCTCGTACAAAGACTAAATTATATATTGACAATGCACTTATAATACAATACGTAACTATTTCTAATCGTTTATCAATCTTTCAATATATGACTACCACGTCCTATGATTCCAACGTCACACGTCTTACTATCATTTGCATGACACTTATGGATAACTAAACCAACTCAAGAGAGAAAGAAAGAAGCAATTAATATTGAGGTACGTAGGTTATTCATCAAGCAGCTGCAAAGGAGCAAGCTGATGAAGAACTGAATCTTAGTAGAAGTGCTGACATGAAAGAAAGGTACCCAACATCTAATTACATTACAAACCATAAAAAAAGACATGAAAAGGAAAAAAAAAAAAAAAAAAAAAAAAAAGCTCTTCTTTTACGGACATAATTAATTAAAACACAGTGTATCCAAGGTCCACCCGAAGCCCTCGAACACGCAGACACATAAAACACAGCAGAATTGGAGAGCAAGAAATGAAGAAAGACATGAAGTTGGCCTATGTCCTAACCATGGTTGGTTGCTTGGGTTAGAAGAAGAAGAAGAAGAAGAAGAAGAAGAAGAAGAAGAAGAAGAGGAAGATGAAGCCAAAGGGAACCCAAATATCTCCCAATGGCTCACATGCAAAATGCTTATTTTGAGAGCTCCATATCCATTAATGGGTCATCTCAAAATCATGGATGATGCTTTAAACCCTAATCCTAAATTTCTAATTAAAACAACAAAATAATGTTACACCAACAGCAATATTTGTGCGTTGGTTTACAAAAATTAAACCAGGTTGTAACTCCCATAAGTTCAACAACCATTGTTTCTAATTTTAATTACAACAAACTAATATGGTAGCTTAAGAGTTAATTAATCCCCTTACCCCAAGAGGAATATGTAGCCACTAATAATACTAAATTAATCCATAAAAAGAGAAGAAGAAGAAAAAGACAGACAATTCTTTAAAATCTGAATTTCTTCTCATATTACTTTACTCCTACTTCAATTTTAATTACAGATGATGATAATGAAGATCAAAAGTTGGGAAAAATATTAGCTTTTTTGTTGTTCTAAGTGATGGAAGAAATGGGTGTGCTGTTTTGGAATGAAATTTACAATTTTGATGCAAACCCAGCAAGTGTTTGTTTTTGAAAAAGGTGATTGTTGTAATGTCCTTAAGACCCACTCCTAGGGCTCATCAACTTACAACAAAAAGGGGGGATCACCCCTTCATAGCTTGCACTAAAACCATGCTATTGCCACATTTTCGCCAACTCAAGGCCAAATCCCTTGTTGGCCAAAGTTGGGTTTTTTTTTTTTTTTTTAAATGACCCCATCATCGCAAAATGAAATGAACAAATGAAAATGCATGATTTTGCTCCAACTTTGGAGGTGAGTTTTGGGGGGTTGGTTTGGTTCGGTTCGATTCGGTTCAGCCCCGATGAGGGGCATGTGTGTTGGTTGGTTGGTGTTAGAGTGAGTGAAATAAAGAGAGAGATTAAGAGATGGAACCATGGTTAGGGCGTAGGCATAGGCGTAGGAAAGAGTGTTGAGAGATGAGGGTTTTATGTCTCTCTAGCGATGTGGGATTGGTGTAGTTAGAGCCATTGTCACGCCTGTGGCACAGCAAAAAACACTGTCAAAAATATTAGTACATCTATATATATCATGAGTTTATAAGTAAGGAATATAATATAAAAGAGCCACTACCTGACGGCAGGGTGGGTGGCGTGAGCGGGAGAGACATAGGAGGACCACCATAGTGCTGTGGGAGCGTGGTTGCAGTTGAATTAATCCCAGCCGAGTACTGAAACAGATGGTGAGGGTACTGACCCCCATAACCCTGTTGACCAGAACCAGCACTGAACCCATTGGCTCCGCCGCCGCCACTTCCTTCCCCAAACTGGAAATACGGGTAGAACGCCGCCGCACCACTCATTAAGCCGCCGGGACCAGTACTATACATAGGGTACTGAGCAGTTGCGCCGCCGTACACATTGTAATAGCTCTAAATCAAAATTTAAAAAAAAAAAAAATTAATATTCCAAAGTGGTCGGCTACAATTTCAGGATTATAATGCATGAATCAAAGTATAACCAAACCCATACAAAAAAAAAAAAAAAAAATGGTCTGTTACAATATTAATTGCAAAAACAGAAAGTGTCCCATAAAACGACAAGACAAGAAAAACACCAAATTGGTTTGGTTAACTTTCACTTTTGAACCCTTTGACCAGATTGGTTCAGAATCTTTTACTTTTTACCCTCCCCTAAAGAAGTATTAAGGAAGGTAGAAAGAGAAGTTGTGAGTACAAACCGTAGGGTAATTGTAGTCGGGTGAATAGGAAGAGTACCTAAAACAATAGCAATGAGGAGGTGATTAAATGAATAGTTACAGTGGCAATGCATGCAGTAAAAAAAAAAAAAAAAAGGAATTAATGGTTGTAGTAATAAAGTAAAGCGAAGAGAGAGAGAATATATATATAATATAAATTTACCCATAGAGATTGTAAGGGATCCCTTGGTGGACAGCATAACGAGGGAAAGTTGGTGTTGAATGAAAAGCTGATCCAACATTCCCTCCAAATCCACTCTGGAAACAGCTCAATACCCTAAAGTTTCTTCCTCCACCACCGCCGCCGCCGCCTCCTCCTCCGCCTGCCAATTCCCATTTCTTTTTCTCTTTAACACAAATTGAAAACAAATGAATGATTAAAAAATTGTGGGTTTGGTGGAAATGATGATAGATTTGGTAGATCTGAGTTATAGTTACCGTGGTTGGGTGTTGAGGGTTTGGATCTTTGAACCCCAAGAGAAGCGAGGTTGCAATTGGCCCTCCGCCCGTCGATGACCGGAGCAGCATCCACGCAAGCCCTCATGGCGGCTTCGGGGTCCCGGAAAGTGACCTGAATTGAAGAGTTAAGGAGTTAGTTAGTTAGTTAAATTGAAGAGTTGGGTTAATTAAAAGAGTAAAGAAGAGACGTACAAATCCATAGCCTTTGGATCGACCGGTGGCCTTGTCGGTAATAACAACGGCTTCCAAGATATCCCCAAACTGTTGGAAGTATTTGTTCATGGTGTCCTTGTGGGTCTCCCAAGCCAAGCCGCCCACGAAGACCTTGGTGTAAGTGGTGTCTCCAAACTGACCTCCCAAGTTGGCTGGACTCATGCTCTTCCAACCTTCACTCATGCTCTTCTTTGGGATTTCAGATTAGATCTCAGAACAACAAATGGAGGGGTGAGGGGAGAGAGAGAGAGAGAGAGAGAGAGAGGAAGAGAGATACGCAATTAGGTAAAGAGAAAGTGAAATGGGTATTGGATTTCTTTTGGGTTGAAGTGGAAAAAAGGAAGGAAAGAGAGGGTGTTAAGTAATAGGGACATGGAACTATATACACCCAATAGAGCCCACCTTCGAGGACCAACAACACCACCTCTTTCTTCCTTTTTCTTTTCTCTTTTTTCCATTCTTTTTATGTTTCCCAATTACCCTAAATTCAACAATTTCTACTCCAATTTCTACATTTTTTTTTTTTAATTTTAAATATTGGTAAATTATATATTCTGGAGTAAAGGATGTAATTTTAACCTATTAGGTTTTTTTTTTTTTTTTTTTTTAATTTTTGGATAAGAGGAGGGAAGTTCACGCGCGGTGATGGGGCGCGTGGAGGGGTGTGGGTATAATTGAGAAAGGAGGAGGGGGAATGTGAGCACGCGCCATGATGACGTGGTTGTGTCAGATGGGAGAGGGTGTATTATTATGTCCGTCATCGCTGTCCTTTCGACTATTTTAAGGGGGTGGGGTTTTGGGGGAGAAAGAGAATATGTAAGTACCCTTGAATTTGCTTTTAATTACGTGAAATGCCATTTCATTCTCGTAGCTTAGCTGTATGCGGAATGGGATTAGATTGCAGTGTGCCAAAGATAGTGGCTGCTACCAAACGGAACGGTAACGGTAGAAAGCTCAAACCTCAACAGAGTTGAGCCTCACGCCGGGGTATATAAATTGTCCACTTTGATCCAAATCTCTCGTGGATTTTTTTTTTCTTCCTTTTTTTACTTAAAAGCTCTCACGAATAGAGATATTAACACTTTTAGCTAATATGAAATTTTGAACACATTCCGACAATACTTCCCCCGAACAAATGACCATATTGGCTTAAACTCAAATAGTCATGTCTTCAAGTGTTTGTTTAGTTTCCACGAGATCTTACTCTTATCAACTCTAGCTAGCTCTTCTTCTTTCTTAGGGAAACATTTATTTCCACAAAAAAAAAAAAAAAAACCATCATATTCAATGTTGAGTGCGTACACTTTCGGTCCAATGTAATTTTAGGACCAAAATAATTTAGATATGGAAGAAATGGGGTAGAATGTTTAGAACTAGATTTGCTAATATGTTCGTAAAAATTCAAGAGTGTTGAATTGTGATTGAGAAATATGAACATTTAGAGACACAAATAATTAAGATAAAGAAGACTAAATGCATGAAAGTTATGTCACAAAACATGTCACAATTGGATGGATATTCAAGTATCTACGAATGTCTAAGTCCTAGTGGAAGGATCTATGCATCTAAGCAATATCTTTAAAATAAGGAAAAAAAAAAAAAAAAAAAAACAATAGCCTTCCTTTTTTGAAGTTATATTTACTTATGTTATGATATGCTTATGAACTATTTGAGCGTTGGAACAAGGTTCTTTACTCATCCTTATAGTTTTTGGAGGAACCCTCGGGACTACTTTCGATTCACGTTTTCGGTCAAATTTCTTCATGGAATTACTGAAGGATCTTCCTTAAATGAATGCATCAAAGTTTAGTTTTTGATTCACAAGAAAAAGGCTCGAATCTGAGGGAGAACATTCAAAAATTTTACCTCATGGTTCCTCGCGGTTTGTGACGCTTCGACCTCTTACACCCCTCTATCCTTCCAAGAGAATGTCCTTGCGTCTAGATCTTGGCCGAGGGTGATTTCCCGTAGTGGTTCGGTGAGTTTTTTTGGTGACTCTTTGTTCTTTTACTCTTCAAGTTCTCTCAAACTTTGTTTCTCACCATTTTCTCTTTTGCAAGTGTTCTGTGGAGACTAGTGAGGACTCCTATAATGGGCTGAAGGGAAAAATGACTCATTTTCGCTAATGACTTTGACGGATTTGTTTTTTTTAAGTGTTATCGTAATAAAGTGCTATTTCAAAAAGACCGCTAGCATATAAGACGCTTCTAAATACTAAATCATTTTAGATGACTAAATCTAGAAAGAAAAGACAAAAATGTTTCTCAAAAAGATGATACCTATCTTTATACGGGTCACACCGATATAGATAGAATTAAAATGCTAGTAAAGAGTGGTCCTCTAAGAAAGTCAAAATTAGAAGCTTTATCCCTCTATAACTCATAACTTAAAAAGAAAGATGATTTAATAGTCTTTCGGAGGAAAAGAAGATAGAACTAAATAACCTTTGGAGTTTTTACGCTTAGACCTATGTAGTTCGAGGAATGTTAAAGTTAGATGAGGACATGAATATTCCATCTCGTTTAGAGGGTACATGGACTTGTCATTCCTAGACTATCTATAGAAAATGAAATAACACCCCGACTTTCAATTCGGGAAACACCTCAATAGATAGGAGAATTCAAAAGAAGAAATACTTTAAACATTGTTCCATCTCCGACCAACATATAAAGTATGTTTATTTGTAGAAATTGGGACCTCATTCTAAAAAAATGCGTGCTCAAAACAAATCTAAAGAAATTGGAACCTCGGTTAACCCAACACGACTAGATGTGGCCGGTTAACCCAACACGACTAGATGTGGCTATTTGCACTGTCCTTGAAAAAATATGAGGTCATAAACCATGTAATAAAATAATATTAAATGAATTATTTTTTTTATGAAGTTATAACATATAGATAAGAGTTGTTGATAGTTTCATCACAAGTAAAGATAAGACGTTTCCATGTCAAGGATTGAAACCTCTCGTTGTAGTGGGAGAGTTATGAAATAACCTAATCATTACCCAACTTAATTGAAACTCAATTGTTCAAAACTTATGATGATATGGAGAATCCATTTACTTTTAAAGGAGTAATGAATGATGTTGGCAATGATGAACGGATTAAAGTCATGAACCTCTTACTCGTGCCCTTCTCCTTAACAACACAAGACAGCAAAAAACTTGACAACAACAAAATATCCATAGTAAGTATTTGAAATACTAATTAAAATTTTCTTATTCACGACTAAATTGAATCCGAGTTTAGTACAGAGTTGGAGGCTAACCTTACACCAATGCATGACTTAACGTTGCAGCCGTAATCGAGACTTACAAGCTTTGGCCAATAAGTTAGCTGCAGGATAATCCTACCATTGCGGCACCGCTGGCGGAGGAGGAAGTTCCATTTCAGAAAACAAAACCAAACAGGGCACCACTTTTGTAGAACACAAAGCCAAAGGCATCGATCAACATCCACACAAACCTCGCCCTGAGCCAGCACACTAGATTCATGAAATTCCGTCTTTTTCGAAAGAAATTTTAATTCTACGACATATAGTATCTTTCGCTCTTTTGCACAGAAAATTCATCATTAAGTTTACATGTAGGAAGTTCTTGTAACGTACTCTTCTGTTTTTCAACTTCTTTTTCTTTTGTCTGCCTCTAGGCTTTTTTGGTTGAGAGACAAGTTTGATGTAACAAATGGACTTGTAGATTACTCTTCGCTTATTGATAGCTTTTTGTTTCTGATTGTCTCTGCACTTCGGTTCCTTTTTCTTCCATTCCATTGATTTCTTCTGATGGATTTCGATAATGGGCCAGGGAAAACACCGAGAGGATATTATCGACAGGAGGTTGTTGGAAGAGAGATAAAATGCGTAAATCAAGAGAGAGAGAAGGACTGAAAGTTTGACTGCTCTTCAAAATAGGGATGTGAAATCTTGTAAACAGATTTCCTATTTAAATACACCCTATCCTAAAAATGGGTGGAGAGTGGCCAACTGAATCTGTGCCACTCCCTAGAAAATTGACGTCTAAGAATTCGCTAATCCATTCGACGTGTTTGTCAAATGGTCAAAGGGAAATTAAATGTAAACGTGTGAATCTAAATAAAGAAAAAACAAAGGTTTTATCTAACAATCTCCTCCTAAAACCTGTGTTATATCTGCCTTATTTCGTTTCGTTTGAACTCTGTTTTGAGCCCTATGGCTCGGTGTCCCTGGCGGCATGTCCTCCTGACTCCACGTCTTGTTCGGCCGCCTCTTCTTCGAGTTGGCGCGCCGCCAGTCCAGGTGGTTCACCTCTTCCTAATAGGTCTTCCATCTTCCGGTACCTGGCCGAGAAGTTGACTGGTTGCTCTATCTCTAGCTTTAGGATGTAAAGGCAGTTTGTCGTGCACCGAACTTGCGTGAGCAACCGTCGTCGATCATCGCGGATCCTAAGTAGCCCGCGCTTAATGGAAATGTGGCAGCCGGCCTTATCGAGTTGACCCAGGCTCACAATATTAGCCTTGAGTCTCGGGATGAAGTAGACGCCGGTCAGCTTGTGATGACTGCCTCCCTTGTCGACGAATAGGATGGTGTCGTGCCCTTCGATCTCGACGACGGAGCCATCGCCGAATTTCACCGTCCCGCGAATCCCCGAGTCAAGCTCGGAGAACGCAGACTTGGCCCCGGTCATATGGTTTGTTGCCCCCGTGTCGAGGACCCATCGCCGGTGCTCTTGCTGCTCGCCTCTTTCACCGATTTGAGCGAGCACTCGCTCCTCCTTTAGTCGAATTGGCTCCCCAGGTGCATTTGTTATGCACAGTTGGAGTTCTTCCTCGGGTTCGACGCTCACCGGAGCAGTTATGCCGTCGTCGATTACCTCTGTGGATTTAGGGAGTTCTTCCTCGGGTTCGACGCTCACCGGAGCAGTTATGCCGTCGTCGATTACCTCT
>NW_019268599.1:269020-276541 GCF_002738365.1 Cucurbita moschata | reverse complement strand
GACTCCACGTCTTGTTCGGCCGCCTCTTCTTCGAGTTGGCGCGCCGCCAGTCCAGGTGGTTCACCTCTTCCTAATAGGTCTTCCATCTTCCGGTACCTGGCCGAGAAGTTGACTGGTTGCTCTATCTCTAGCTTTAGGATGTAAAGGCAGTTTGTCGTGCACCGAACTTGCGTGAGCAACCGTCGTCGATCATCGCGGATCCTAAGTAGCCCGCGCTTAATGGAAATGTGGCAGCCGGCCTTATCGAGTTGACCCAGGCTCACAATATTAGCCTTGAGTCTCGGGATGAAGTAGACGCCGGTCAGCTTGTGATGACTGCCTCCCTTGTCGACGAATAGGATGGTGTCGTGCCCTTCGATCTCGACGACGGAGCCATCGCCGAATTTCACCGTCCCGCGAATCCCCGAGTCAAGCTCGGAGAACGCAGACTTGGCCCCGGTCATATGGTTTGTTGCCCCCGTGTCGAGGACCCATCGCCGGTGCTCTTGCTGCTCGCCTCTTTCACCGATTTGAGCGAGCACTCGCTCCTCCTTTAGTCGAATTGGCTCCCCAGGTGCATTTGTTATGCACAGTTGGAGTTCTTCCTCGGGTTCGACGCTCACCGGAGCAGTTATGCCGTCGTCGATTACCTCTGTGGATTTAGGGAGTTCTTCCTCGGGTTCGACGCTCACCGGAGCAGTTATGCCGTCGTCGATTACCTCTGTGGATTTAGGGAGTTCTTCCTCGGGTTCGACGCTCACCGGAGCAGTTATGCCGTCGTCGATTACCTCTGTGGATTTAGGGAGTTCTTCCTCGGGTTCGACGCTCACCGGAGCAGTTATGCCGTCGTCGATTACCTCTGTGGATTTAGGGAGTTCTTCCTCGGGTTCGACGCTCACCGGAGCAGTTATGCCGTCGTCGATTACCTCTGTGGATTTAGGGAGTTCTTCCTCGGGTTCGACGCTCACCGGAGCAGTTATGCCGTCGTCGATTACCTCTGTGGATTTAGGGAGTTCTTCCTCGGGTTCGACGCTCACCGGAGCAGTTATGCCGTCGTCGATTACCTCTGTGGATTTAGGGAGTTCTTCCTCGGGTTCGACGCTCACCGGAGCAGTTATGCCGTCGTCGATTACCTCTGTGGATTTAGGGAGTTCTTCCTCGGGTTCGACGCTCACCGGAGCAGTTATGCCGTCGTCGATTACCTCTGTGGATTTAGGGAGTTCTTCCTCGGGTTCGACGCTCACCGGAGCAGTTATGCCGTCGTCGATTACCTCTGTGGATTTAGGGAGTTCTTCCTCGGGTTCGACGCTCACCGGAGCAGTTATGCCGTCGTCGATTACCTCTGTGGATTTAGGGAGTTCTTCCTCGGGTTCGACGCTCACCGGAGCAGTTATGCCGTCGTCGATTACCTCTGTGGATTTAGGGAGTTCTTCCTCGGGTTCGACGCCAGGTAGGACTGAGACAGTCACCATGAGAAGGGTCGGCTCATCCTCCTCGGATTGAGCCACATGGGCCTTTTCGGCCGTCTCCTTGTTCTTGAGCTTGCTCCAGCAATTCTTGCTCAGGTGACCTCTCTTCCCACAGTACGAGCACTGGATTGGCCCGTCATCAGTCGACTCCTCCTTCTTTTGATCCGCCTCTTTCCTGTGCATGCGCCATCGAGATTTCCACGGCTTCTTACCGCCTTTGCGGCTGGAGGGCCCATTGCTCTCGCCGGTGTCGTCACGGAGCTTTAGACGTGCAAGCCATTCCTCCTCAGTGAGGAGTAGACGACCCTCCTTGTTGACAGCTGAAATGGTATTTTTCTTCCGCTGCTCGACGTTACGCAGTCTTTCGGTCACCTCTTCCACCGTTAGGTCATTCACGTCAAGCAATGTCTCGATTGAAATTGCAACTTGCTCGAGGTGATCGGGGACGACCTGCAGCATCTTCTTCACGATTTCTGTCTCGTTGATGCTGCCACCGAGTGTGGTGATGCTGTTGGCGAGCCCCGTGATTCGCATTGAAAAATCATCGACACTCGCTGTACACCGACCCGACGGGATTTAATTCCTTCCCAGGCCGATTGCGCGGTGCGCTTGGTGGAAAGAGATGCCAACATCTCTGGGGGCACAGATCGTAATATGGCGACAAACGCCAGCCGATCCTCCCGGTACTCGATTGTTTCTCCTTCCTCAGGCTCGACAGCGTGCCATAACCCATGCGCCTGTAGGTTATCGCGCATCAACAAGGCCCACTCGTTGTAGTTGGACCTTGTCAACATCGGGTACTGAACGACGGCGGTCGTTGTCTCTCTGATCACTCGCTCAACAACTACTCGACGCCCGTCATCATGATGTCGGCCACGGCCTCTTCGTGGTGGTGATGGAGATGCCGGCACTTGGCGGCGTGGAGGAGTGAGCGAGCCTGCTTGAGATGGGCCCCACGATGTATTTATTTTTGCTCTTTGCATTTTCTTCTACTCGAACCTAAGACCTGTGTGTTATTAGGTCGACGCTCTAACCACTTGAGCTATTCAACTTGATTGTTGATAGGTTGGCTCTTCTGTGATGGTATACTACCGATCGCTTCAACGAGGCTCTGATACCACTTGATGGATTCCGATAATGGGCCAGGGAAAACACCGAGAGGATATTGTCGACAGGAGGTTGTTGGAAGAGAGATAAAATGCGTAAATTAAGAGAGAGAGAAGGACTGAAAATTTGACTGCTCTTCAAAATACGGATGTGAAATCTTGTAAACAGATTTCCTATTTAAATACACCCTATCCTAAAAATGGGTGGAGAGTGGCCAACTGAATCTGTGCCACTTCCTAGAAAATTGACGTCTAAGAATTCGCTAATCCATTCGACGTGTTTGTCAAATGGTCAAAGGGAAATTAAATGTAAACGTGTGAATCTAAATAAGGAAAAAACAAAGGTTTTATCTAACATCTTCTTCTCTTTTTTGCTGCCAACGTTAATAGGTACTTTCGAAAGATGTTGGCCTTTCATTAGTATTTTATATAGGCGGTTTCGCGACCGCTTTACTTTCATCAACATGGCTTCGTTTTTATCGAATATGATGAGAAACGAGCCGACTAACTTCATTCTGCTACTTTCTTCTATCATATGAGCAAGGCTAATAATATTGTTCTTCAAACTCGTGATGTAATGTACCTTGGTCAATAGACATTGATCGTCATTCTTACACTAGAACATGATGGATTCTTTGTCTTGTATCGATACAATTGATCCATCGCAAAACTTTACGTTTCTAATGAAGTTCTCATCAATCTCCAATCATGTGGTTGCTTGCTCTGTTGTCTAGGTATTGCATTTTCGTCTCAATTTACTCTTCTCTATCTGCGAAGAGGTTCGTCATAACCTTCTCTTCATTGAGCATCAACAAATTGGGTATTTTCTTGACCAACATCAATGTGGGCTTTTCATCATCTGTGAATGCGAGGTTTGCCTCTTCATTGCACTCCTTGTTGCGGCACTCTACCGCATAATGTATTTTATACAAGCATAACACTTAACCATACTCTTATCCTTCTAGGGGTTGACATTGTCATGGATCTGTGAGGTATTGTCACGACCTCCTCTGCCACCACGTTTGCGATCACGCCCATAAACTTTACTCTCCTTTTTGTGGCCGTCATGTCCCTTCGTACCTAAAAAGGAAGAATTAGCCGCATCTTTCCTTTTCGTCCGTGTGAGCCACTCCTCATGTGTGAGTAAGAGATGTCTCTTCTCCTTTTTATCATCGTAGTCATGAAGTCTCTCCTCATGGACCATAAGACAACCAACAACCTCCTCAACCGATATGTTCTTTAGGTCGTCGAACTGCTCGATGGAATTATAACAATCTGCATGAATCTCAGGGAAACAACTTGAAGGAACTTCTTGACGACGTAGATCACCTCCACCATATCGCCTAAGGAATGGATGTCGATGACGATCGTGGTCAACTTCATGAAAAAGTCGTCTATTGACTCACCGTCCTTCATACGGATAGCCTCAAGCTCACTCTTCAAGGTCTGTACTTTTTCTTCCTTGACCCATTCCACACCCAAATGCATTGTTTGCAACGTCTTCATGCTGCCTTTCCTGAGTCCTCTGCCAACATGAGAAGGACGTCTTCCAGAATTGTTTGGTAGATGGTGACAATAGTCATCCTATTTGTATACTCCTTAACGTTAACATCATGCTCTATGACATCCCACACGTCTTGTGTCTGTAAGTTAACATGCAGCTTTATCGATCATGCTGCGTAGTTATTCTTCGTGAGTAACAAGTACTGGAGCATTACACACCCCTCCTTTCCTCTTTTTATCGTCGTCATATCTCCTTTAACGACTTTGTATGGTGACAACATTTGTTTCAACATCCTAACTTGATACCAAATATTGGTTTTGACCAACAATTAAAATATATCAAAACAAATAAATGAGGAGAAAAGAATAACTTGAAAAGAAAGTTTATCGAAACATAATAACCTTGAACATTACTTTTCAATCCTCTTTTGTAGTTTTGAACAAAGTGTAATATCTAAATAATGTTTATATGAGATAAAACACTAATAGATTTTTTAAATTTTCTCCACAATTTAACAACTACTAATGACTCTCTTAAAGAAAGTACACAATTTTCTTATAAGTACTGAATTGATTCACACACTCCCAATACTATTTTTCATTTAACAAGCCAATAATTCATAAGGGCAGTCTAGTACTAAGGTAAAATACCCACAGTTTGAAAGTGCAGGTACTATTTGCTCAGTTGCTTTAAACATAAGGACTCACTTTTACAGCATTAAAGGCCTCAGGCCACTTAAACTCTACCATACACAAACGTTTCAGACTCGCGGGGAAGCTGTAATGAGTTGCAAAATATGGGGAATCATTTTATTTTAGTTACAATGAATTTCATGAACTCCCCCAATTACTGAGTTAACTTTGAAAGGAGGAGTGAGTAAGTTCATCTTAACTATTGCTCTATTTCATTCCACTTGGGTGGTTTTAAGCTGGCCGTAGAACCCATGTTCCGACCGCTCTAACTTGGCCTTTCAGTTGACATGACTTAGGTTTGATATTTTCGAACCCCTTCGTACTATTTTAGACTCTTCAAAAGTTTTTTAGGGTATCCATCAATAGAATTAAATTTTAAGGAGTAGTTTTAAGCGAGTATCAAGAGAGCATAGTGACTTTGACTTGGCCTGTAACGACCCTAAATTTCCTCATATCTAGAGTCGCCACTAACGTCTCATGCTCATCATAAAGCGGAAATATAATTCTTACATGAACATCATTTATAACGTAAACTTCAAAAACTTTTAAAACAACTTCTTCTCGGGAAAACACAGCCATGGTCTTACATGTTTAAATACAAAATACTACAATTTAGAGAAAATAAAAACAAATACAAAATAATTTAAAACAATGGAATGCAAAACAACCTATTCTAACTTAAAACTAAGAATTTAAATACGAGTCTACCCTATGCACGTGCCACAGTCTCTGCTCGTGATGTTGCCGTCCTTCGTACAAGTGCGCCTTGCTTTTACCTAAAAAATGATGTGGCACACGGCCTGAGTATTTCAAAGAATACTCAGTAAGTGGCCTCACTATAGGAGCCATGCAAATGCAAATACATGCAATTATGATTAGGGATCTATCTCTAATCATCTTAGGGGTGGCCTCCAGTCTCGGACAAATTGGATGTATAGTACTTCCCTACACACGACTCACACGTGCGAGTGTGAATCCCCAGGGCGCTCGCACACCCCCTAGACCGTTTGGTCAAGCTAATCTATAGCGACGTCTGGAGGTCAGCGGAACCCCATAGTGTCATGCGCCTCATGAACATCCTCATCTGTGTGCATTCACACCTGTGCGCATTTGCGCTCATCATGCGGTGCGCGTCCGCACTCATCATCTCTAGGGGAAGTAGCCTTATGCTTATGAACATACAATATGCATGAGGTCCCTCTAAATCCATCATAATGTCTCTTCTGACACAACCCTCTAGTCTCATCTCTTTGTTACTCTAGGTAACATGTACTCGTGGATATTTATATTAATATCATTTTCACGCTTTTAGGGTTGTGTCCTATGTTGATCTAACGACATGATGCAATATGGTACTCAACATCATATAACATGCTCAATATGGAAAACATCATCATATTAAGGTAAACGTCATGCAATCATCATACTCATCATATTGCCACAAAGTGCATCAAACATATCAAGTACGTCATTCATCAAAATATATATATATACTGCACATATCATCAAGTATCGTAACCCACACATCATCATAACTCATATGCCGCATCGTACGACATAGTTCATACATCATCATAACTCATACAATTTTTAGCCTATCCTATAGTAAGACCACTTACCTGGTTGGCCTTAGCCGAAGTATTCTCTAATTTAATTAACGTAAGTTCCCGTTCCTCGAGAGCTGCTGCAAAGGTTGCTAGACTTCGCTTCCTATCGAACCGTTCGTCACCTTTCGTTAGTATTTCATATTTTAATTAATAATCCAACTAACAATGTGAAATACAGCTCTAAACCGATCTCAGTAAAAATCGAATTCCACGTTATCATTGTTTCTAAATTTTGGTTGGATAGTAAAACTTAAATTGAAAATATGTCAATATTATTTCATGCTGCTTCAATCATTCAATCCAACTATGGTTTGTTATAATATTATATTAATAATTTCTCACATCTTTCATTTTCTTTTTTCTTCTGTTGTACCACTTTGTTTCTCTTCTCTCCGTCTTTTTTTTTCATATAAATGACTATACAATTATAAAATAATATTCAATTAATTCTATTTTCTTCTCCTCCCTATTATGACTATCAATTAACAGAAGCCATTTTCAATTTTTTTTCTGTTCTCTTCTCCTAAAAATTATTATCTTTAACTTAAAACATTTTCAATCTATTATGTTTTTTCTCTTTCCTTTTTCAATTTATTATGTTTTTTCTCTTTCCTAAAACTACTATCATTAACAATTTTCAATCTATTCTGTTTTCTTCTCATTACTAAAAATGATGATTACATTTAGATGCAATTGACAAAGCCATTTTCAATCAATTTTGATTTTCAATCAGATATCCAAAAATCTAAATAATTGAAAAAGAGATCTAATAACTTTTCAATTTTGATTTTAAATCAGATATCCAAAAATCTAAATAATTGAAAAAGAGATCTAAGATAACTTTTCTATCAAAAGATAAAAGAAAAGGAGATCTAACTTACCGATAACTTTTCTATCTCTTTCCCTTCCTATTAAATCTACTTGAAGTGAAGGCCGTCTCCAATTCTTTCCTCTCAAAATCTGTGATCTTTCCTTTGTTTTTTTCTCATATTTTTCTCTTTCCAAAAATCTGCCCTTTTTTTTTTGTTTTTGTTTCCTTTTTTTTTCCAGATCATTTTGCAGTTGGAGGAGGTGTTAGGAGATATTTGGGGAAGGTGGAGAGAGACGATAATTTACTTTTTTTTTTTTTAATAATTATTATTTACTTATCATTATTATTATTAT
>NW_019268599.1:265194-268951 GCF_002738365.1 Cucurbita moschata | reverse complement strand
TTCATCAAAATATATATATATACTGCACATATCATCAAGTATCGTAACCCACACATCATCATAACTCATATGCCGCATCGTACGACATAGTTCATACATCATCATAACTCATACAATTTTTAGCCTATCCTATAGTAAGACCACTTACCTGGTTGGCCTTAGCCGAAGTATTCTCTAATTTAATTAACGTAAGTTCCCGTTCCTCGAGAGCTGCTGCAAAGGTTGCTAGACTTCGCTTCCTATCGAACCGTTCGTCACCTTTCGTTAGTATTTCATATTTTAATTAATAATCCAACTAACAATGTGAAATACAGCTCTAAACCGATCTCAGTAAAAATCGAATTCCACGTTATCATTGTTTCTAAATTTTGGTTGGATAGTAAAACTTAAATTGAAAATATGTCAATATTATTTCATGCTGCTTCAATCATTCAATCCAACTATGGTTTGTTATAATATTATATTAATAATTTCTCACATCTTTCATTTTCTTTTTTCTTCTGTTGTACCACTTTGTTTCTCTTCTCTCCGTCTTTTTTTTTCATATAAATGACTATACAATTATAAAATAATATTCAATTAATTCTATTTTCTTCTCCTCCCTATTATGACTATCAATTAACAGAAGCCATTTTCAATTTTTTTTCTGTTCTCTTCTCCTAAAAATTATTATCTTTAACTTAAAACATTTTCAATCTATTATGTTTTTTCTCTTTCCTTTTTCAATTTATTATGTTTTTTCTCTTTCCTAAAACTACTATCATTAACAATTTTCAATCTATTCTGTTTTCTTCTCATTACTAAAAATGATGATTACATTTAGATGCAATTGACAAAGCCATTTTCAATCAATTTTGATTTTCAATCAGATATCCAAAAATCTAAATAATTGAAAAAGAGATCTAATAACTTTTCAATTTTGATTTTAAATCAGATATCCAAAAATCTAAATAATTGAAAAAGAGATCTAAGATAACTTTTCTATCAAAAGATAAAAGAAAAGGAGATCTAACTTACCGATAACTTTTCTATCTCTTTCCCTTCCTATTAAATCTACTTGAAGTGAAGGCCGTCTCCAATTCTTTCCTCTCAAAATCTGTGATCTTTCCTTTGTTTTTTTCTCATATTTTTCTCTTTCCAAAAATCTGCCCTTTTTTTTTTGTTTTTGTTTCCTTTTTTTTTCCAGATCATTTTGCAGTTGGAGGAGGTGTTAGGAGATATTTGGGGAAGGTGGAGAGAGACGATAATTTACTTTTTTTTTTTTTAATAATTATTATTTACTTATCATTATTATTATTATTATCTCTCTTTCTTTTTTTTTGGGTCGTTGCATGGCCAATCAAGTAAGTGATTGCACGGTTGGATGCCCACAGGCTTGGTTGGATGATTTGTATGTTGTATAAATGACGTGTGCTCTATGATCCTTGGACGTGTCACATTTTATGATTGTATGAGGTATGTTATATTAGTGATGATTTATGTTATGATATAAGTTATACTATGATATGATGATGCTATGTTATGATATCAATATTATATGATGCATGAACCTCCCTATGCGATGCCATATATATTATATTGATTTGCTCACTCTATGCCTACGAAACATTGATAAGCCATGAAAGATATGTTTAATATATGTATGCATGTCTCATAACAACGCCATGTTATGGAAGTATGATTTACATTATAAGTATGTGTCATGATTTGAAGTTATGAGATCTCATGCATTTTGTATATCATGTGTATCGGGATACTTCCCCTTATGATTAGTATGAATACGTACACTATGAAATTGCATACGCTGTCATATTCCAAATGGGAATATTTATTAGGATGAAAAGATAATGGATTAAAAGTAAATGGATATAAAGTAAGAAATAATAAGAGGAAGAGGCACATAGTGGACAAAAAGAACTCAAGTGGATGGAACGTATGGTTCCCATAATGGAGACACTAAAATCCAATATAACATAAGGAGGTTGGATTAATTCAATTAACTTAAACTTTTCCAACTCCTAATTAATTCAACTTAGATTTGCTAATCACATTCTGTCCTTCAAAACCTCAATTTTCAACCGACAAAATCATTCTTCACACGCACATCAAATTTATTTATTATCATTTTGTAAACACACATTTTTATCCTTTTTTGTCCATTTGTCTTTTCTAATATTTCAATAAAATCAAATTATGAGTCACTTTCAAGTACCTTTTTAAACTTTCAATTACACATTTAAAGACAATAACACATTTGAAGACAATTCCAAAATCTAATAACACATTTGAAGACAAATCCAAAATCTAAGTACAAATCTAGAGTTCAAAGTTTATGATAAAACACGAACTAGGGAACTAGATACATATATTTATAAAAATCATAAACCCATATATTGCACCGCTCCTTGACACTCTCCCGATTAGTGATCACTTGGAAAAGAAAAGTAGCATTTGATGAGTATAAACATAATCCAATAAGAAACTTACTTGGCCCTCATCCATCCTTATCCTAATAAGTTATCATTGCCTTTTCTCTAGGCTTTAGAAAGTTATGACCTAGATTCTACCGCTATCTAGAAAGTTTGGGCCTACAACACACAAAATTGTTGCCTATGCCTCGTGTTGTGAGAAGAAATAGACTTGGGCACCAACTCACGAATTCAAGTAAGCATTTGTGATAACTACCATTGAAGATATAATGACACTACTACTCGAAATTAAGGGAATAAAGCAAGTAGACCTTGAGAGGGTAAGATGAAACTTAGTAGTGAAGAACTGATCTGGTCAAGATTAAGGACCTACCACCGAGGTACAACATTGTAAGAACATTGATACAAGAGTGCACCCAGCTCAAGTTGAGTTGGTAAAATTCATGCAAGAGCTAAGATTCGGTAGCAAATGATCCCTAGTGTAATGATCTTACTTTTTCTATTAAAATAAGACTAATATTATATGCATGTCATGATACTCATGGGCAGAAGATCATATAAAAACAATTCACTTTGAACGTTGTCATGGACATAAATGTTAATAAATTTAAATATAATAATATCATCATAAAAATAATACCATTTATCAATGAAGTAGATGCTATTGATCGGTCGCAACATAAAAACTATGACTTAAATGCAAAATTCTAACTATCGTGAACTAGTTTTCACGATCTTCTCAACTAACTGTGTCAAGTACATGGGAGCCTTACTTTTACCTAAAAAAAATAAAGGTCGTTTCAGTATTTAAAAAGTACTAAGTAGCCCCACGATGGAAAAATGCAATCACATACAAACATGGTGGTACTAACTTTTCATGACTATTCCTTGTGCTCTATTCTTTTTTCCAAGTAGAATTGGATGCATAGTATTTCTCTATGTACAATTCACGCATGCGCACATGAACACACTAGGCAAGCTCGTGTACATAGACTAGGTCTAACTACAGGCTAATGCATGTTCACATTGTCAAAAATCAACTGTAACGACCCAATTTTTTGAGCTTGTCCGAAGCACGAATCACAATTGGGGTTGACTTAGTGGTAAAAAAAGACCCATTCACATCTAGATCATGAATGTTTGGAATCCATATTATGCAAGGAGACATTGCTTTTGCTAATTCGAATTGAAGGGTGATATAAAATCGGTCTATTTCCGGCATCATATCCATAGTTAGCGGCGCATTCATCATAGTTAGAAGCTCCAGCTCCGTATCAAGGTCATGGTCGATATCGTCACTATCATCAATATCGCCACTATCATCAATA
>NW_019268599.1:264697-265184 GCF_002738365.1 Cucurbita moschata | reverse complement strand
TCACTAATAGACCAAGGGATAAGTAATTCGACGCATTCACATCCAGATCATGAATGTTTGGAATCCATATTATGCAAGGAGACATTGCTTTTGCTAATTCGAATTGAAGGGTGATATAAAATCGGTCTATTTCCGGCATCATATCCATAGTTAGCGGCACATTCATCATAGTTAGAAGCTCCAGCTCCGTATCAAGGTCACGGTCGATATCGTCACTATCATCAATATCGCCACTATCATCAATATCGCCACTATCATCAATAAGAAAACCCTTAGGGTTGTTATCCGGGAACTTGTTCAGAAATACTATAATGAAAGGAAGATAGGAGGTCAAAATTTTCACTAATAAAAGCAAAGAGAGTTTAAAAACATAAAACATAATATACAATATATTTACATTATATCTAAATAGAGTTTATACTAAGTAGTTTTTTTTTTTTTTAAATGAGGATTGGATATAAAACATTAAAAAAAAAAAAAAAAAAAA
>NW_019268599.1:253273-264644 GCF_002738365.1 Cucurbita moschata | reverse complement strand
ATTAAAAAAAAAAAAAAAAAAAAGAGGATGGAGACTAGGGGTGTGGCTTGTCTATGGCACTTGCTCTAGAGTCTGCTCTCGACCTCGACAACCACCTTAGTTACTTGAAAAACATGGAGTGAGTACTAAGGTCCTTAATTGTGTCTTAAAGTATGTTAAGGTACCACACTCTTTTTTGTCATGTTCTTAACTTGAAAACTTAGGTCCTTAGGTTGGGTTATTGAAGTCTAAGTTCTTGTCATGATCTAGCTCAATGACCTTGGTCCTTATCCTAAGTTCTTAACCTTGATTATGATATAAGGACCTTAGTTTTGAGGTTTTGGGTTCTTAGTTCTAAAAACTTGGATCCTGATCCATGTCCTTAGTTCTTAGTTCATGTTCTTGATTGTTGTCCTTGTTGTTTTGTTCGGGTTCTTGTTCGGTTTCCTAAAACACTCTCCTTAGGATGTGCGATAGAAGACATGAACTTGATAACCTTGTCCAAGGCTTCATGCGTTCAAAGCGACACAATTTGAACCTACATCTAAGGTTTCACGCATTCCAAGTGTTGTAGTTTGGACCGACATCCTTGGCTTCATGTGTTCCCTGTGATACAGTCTGAAACCTACACCCAAGGCTTCTTACGTTACAAGCAGTGTAGTTTGAAACTTGTATCTAAGGCTTCATAGATTCCAAGTGACATAATCTAAAACCTATACCCAAGGCTTCATACGTTTCAAACGATATAGTCTGAAAAATACACCAAGACTTCATAAATTTCAAGTGTCATAGTCTGAACTTGCATTCAAGGTTTCTTATGTTTCAAATAATATAATATGAAAATCTACGTCTAAGACTTCTTATATTTTAAGTGATGTAGTATTCTAAATCATGAACAAATTGTATCGTGGGAGGTTTAGGGATTTATGAGTCTTAGGACCTTGGTCCCTTATTCTTAAGTTGTACCTAACACTCTTATTTTCTTAGTAGATTTAGGGCCTGTATTATACCTTTTCTTGTCCTTAGAGTGTTCTGTTAGTTGCATTGGTCCTTAGGTTCTTACTCTAAGGATTATACTTGAGGCATCAGTCTTGACTTACTTTTTAAAACCCTATTCAAACCTTATAAGTGATGAACATAGTAACATGTATAAGTCATTCAAAGTATCATAAAGATTATAACATGTTTTTTGGAATTCTATACGGATCATAATCTTAGATGGGAGGTTCTACGGGACAAATTTATCATCTCTTTAGCCTTAAATATATCTCTTAACTTCGTTTAGGTTCTAAAATTGATCAAAACTTCTTAAAATCTTAGGTGAACCTTCACACTTACAAATAGGCTTTACTTAAATCCTTGAGTCATTTTGAGGGGGTTTGAACCTTGAAATAGCATAAAAGAAACTAGGGGCATTTTAGTCATTTATCACCATAAACTTGGTTCGAGCCTCAAACATGATCCAACGGTTCTAAAACTTTACATTATCCTTAAGCATCACGTGATAAGATTTTCATATAAAATTTCATAACATTTAAAGGTCGTTTGGGTCACGAAAAAATTACCTTAGGGGCATTATGATCATTTTACATTGTTACTTAGTTCAACTCCTAAAATTTATCCAATGACCGCAAACTCTCATATATAACCTTAACATGTCATATTATACTTACTAAAATTTTTTGAGCAACATTTTTCCTTTCCATGATTTTAGTGAGGGTTTTATAAATCCAATATAAAGATGAGGTAGAAGAGAAAATGTTTAGAAAATTTTCAGTAATTAAAGAAAAATATAAAACAAAATAGTGGAAAATTCATCAAAGTCAACCTATGGTAAATTCTTCCCTTTTACCCTCCTTTGTAATTAGGAGTCTGGATTAGCCCAGTTCGCTAAAAACTAAAAAAAAACTAAAAAAAAAAAAAAGAAAAAATGTGAAAGGAAGATGAGGGTTTAGAATTCTTGAGAGAGAGCTAGAGTCACTCAATTCCGTTAAGAATCGAGGAAGAACATAATGTATGCTTTTTAGGTTCTTGATTCTGGTTTTCCTTCAAATTCAAAAGTTCGGGTTGGAATTAAATTTTGAATTTTGAATATATTGATATTGGAGAAATATTTTGCACAAGTTTTATGAAGGAATTTGATATGAACCAAGAAACATCAATCATACAATATATTTGATGTAAAGAAAATGCGGTTTGAAATTAGCAAAAGATATTTCAATTCATGCCACATTGAAGAAGAATGAAGTTTAATGGTTATAATTTTTGAGTGGATTACAATTTACAGTAATTTAGAGTTATTGTATTTCATTAATATATTTTAAGATTATTTATTTACTTTAGGTTACATTTACATAATGGTCAATTATGACCGTAAAGTATGAATGTTACAACTCTTGGAATGCCTTTGATAGTTTCATTTTGAGGCTATATAAAGTCACGTATGTTGTATTTGTAAGTAGACTTGGAAAATACAGTAAAATGAGCATTTGTGTTTCCTTTAGCCAATACTAAGTTTCTTTGCAATTCTACGTAGTTTAGGTTGCATATAGAATCATTCAAGCTCAACATGATCAATCTTGCTTGTGGAGTGATTCGAATCTCAAACAAGTGTTCTTGCCTTGAGATATTTGGTCAACAAGAATCATTCAAGCTAGACATGATTGATCTTTCTTGTGGAGTGATTCGAATCTCAAACAATGTTCTTGCCTTGAGATATTCGATCAACAAGGTAATCCGAATCTTACTCTCCTTGTAGTGATTTCCGCTTATGAGAATTGAAGTGGATTCTAACAAAAAGTTAAATTCTAATGAATGTCAAGAAGTTGAATTTTTTTTTGTAAGTTTTAGTTTTTCACGATATTTGGACTCACCTATTTCTTGTTGTAATTGACTAAAAGTTATGAGACTAGAAGTCTACAATTTTTTTGGGAAGAATCTGAGTTAATTTGAGTTGTGTAGAGAAAATTAAGAAAATTCAAAGAATCAAAAACTGGTTTGGAAATTTCGACGAAGGAGTCCAATGCGCAGGTGACAACACTTAAAGAGAGATTTTATAAATTTTGGAGCTCCTAACACGTGAAAAAACTAGTTCGGGAAGACACGCGTCATCAAAGTAAGTAATCACACAGATTCTAGGAAATGATACTTATAGGAATTGTTAAGACATGCTAGCATGTGAGTATTCCTTACCTTAGGTGGTTTGAATATGCATGTTAAGGACTTTGGAATGACGTTTTTGGATGATTATGTATTGTATGTATGTTATGGTAAAAATATCATTATGCCCCTAGGATGAGATTTTCGAGAACCATGTTGTTTTATGTATTATGTGAGCCTAGAAAAAGAATATGCATGACAAGATTATGAGTCGAGCAATAAGGACAAAAATGGTATGCATGATATTAAAAAAAAAATGTCACTATGATGAGATTTGTGATAAATGATGTTTTTATATGCTTTTCTCTGTGCTAGAAAGGAAGATGGACTATTGTGATCTGTGCTTTAGGTGATCGATAGATATTATCTCCTTGTTGAGCTTGTTTTCTTGTATATGTGCATGATACATATGTGTTAGCTCCAGTTATTTGATTGTGTTCTCCTTGTAGAGCGTGTTTATCTGCACATAGCTAGGGAGTTAGAGTTAGGTTGGCTAGACGACGACCTAAGTTATGACGCCTCCAGTAGATTGAGCACCTTAGGATCGTGAGCGAAAGTCAGAGGTCTAGACCCTAGTGCTCCCAGACTAAGAAAGACTCGGGGAGTCAAAACAGAGCAGTCTGGAATCGGAAGTACACTTTAAGCCATCTAGCTACCCTAGGAATCCAATAGACCTCCCAAACTCAAGACATTACTAAGGTGAAGTTTAAATTATGTATTATGTGCTTAGGTGATCAATAAGAATATCTCCCTAGCAAAGCATGCATGAGAGAACTTAATTGAGATTAGGGCACTAAAACTAGTGCGGTTTACATGTTGACTCTAGTAAGCACGTTTCCAATAGACCTTGCACCCTAGGATCGTGAGCTATCAGAGGTTTAGACCTGTGTGTACCCAGAGATGGGATTTAAACTGCCTAGACGCCCTTAAGAACCTAGCAGACCTCCACTACATCCAGAAATGACCAAGGTAGCCTCTTAGGCCGATAGCAGCTTGTATGGTGTCTAAGGACCCCCACTTCCCTTTCCACTCTAGTAGATACTATTGAACTAGGTGTGAGTCTAGTTAGGGATGTGTGACTCAATGATTTGATGGATTACCCTACATGATGTATCCATCCTGTGATAGGGCATTGATCATGCGAGTAGTTAGTGGACTATCCTGCATAGTGGATCTGTCCTGTGGTAGGGTGTTGATCATGCAGGTAGTTAGTGGTTACTTTGCACGAAGGATCCGTCTTATGGGAGGGCGTTGATCATGCGGGTAGCCAATGGAGTTGGCAAGTACTGGGGTAGCGCACCCAAACCTTGGGAGACTTAATGGCTTGTGGAATAGATTGGCCAACTAACCTCCTATGGATGACAAGTAGGCTATTACTCACTATGTTGTCCCCACCTGATACAGAGTCTATGGAAGCAGCGCCTCATCATGGGATACCGATAACCATTGCATAGGCTAAACTAGCTACCCAGGACTGTACACAGCAAGAGCAATATACCTAGAGCCTAGAATAAAGCCCGTGATCACCTGCTAGATCATGAGTGTGACGAGAGCCTACAAGTAGGTTGTTTACCAAGTATTTTTGTACTTGCCTCTTTCCTCCTTTTTAGGCGGTCAGCATACTACCATTGGAGGTGAGAGTCATAATGAGAATTTCAAAATTTTCTACCATATTTAAAAAAAAAAAATAATAATAATCTACTACTTCACATATTCTTAATTTTCTTTTTAATTTGTTGTCCAATTATCCAACTTTTTCCCTAAAATGTAGAGATCAGAAACTTACGAACTTTCATTGGTTTCCACTAACCACTTGGGTAATGTTTTTCATAATTAGTTTTACATAGAGGAAATCTTTCATACGATAAATAAATGAGAATTTATTAAGATGTAAAATCATTGTATGTTTTCAAATAACACCAAAGCTATCACATAATTGTTATATAAGATACACCAATCATGAGAATATTGACAACTTTATATGGATAACCTTGTTGAACAGTTGAGGCCCTCCGAAAGCCTAGCTAACTAGATATCTATTATTCACTATCTCTACATAGGATAGTTGATTTGAAAAGATTTTATATATGTTTGAGATATCCTTTGTATGATGTTTAATATATATTAAAAATTATGCTTATTTTTTAAAACTTCAAGCATATGTATGATCTTAAGCAGATTTTATGATGAGATAGTGACTATTACATTCTTCTAATCTTAGTTAATATGTATGAAATATAATTATTGTTCCTCGAGTTCTCGGTAAAATCAAACTCTCTGCTATTAATTGGATATCAATTATCTCTTTGAAATTTTGATCTCGCAAAAAAAAAAAAAAAAAAAGTACCAAATACAAATGGAGTTAGTAATCATATGACTTGTGTAACACTCGACATTAGAGAAGGACTAAGTTGAAAATGAAAAAAAGTAATGTTTTTTGTTTTGCTTATAAAAAACATGGAGAGTGCTTGTGTGTCGAAAAAACATTGATCTAAAATATTTGGTGAAGCTAATAATTTCCTGAACAAAGATGTATCCGGATTAATATATTAGTAGTGTAACGGGAAGAGAGATATAGCATAGTAAGTTGTTAGGTGTCTAGTTTGTAACGAGTTAAGACACCTAGAGAAAAACGTGCCAGTTTAGTACAACATTTGAGTGTGCTAAATGGAAATGGGAAGATTATCTATGAGATTTATCATAGGGATCAATGAAATGGTTAGTTGTTTGGGTAATTATTGATAGGTTCACTACGCATACTTCCTTCTACTCGTATGTATTTGGAAGAGATAGCTGGACTATGTAATGATCCTATTTTCTTACTGAAATAGATTTGCTGCCATATTTATGACATATCTTTTTTTTATGTAGAAACATTTATTTTAAATAGTTCATAAACGATGCTCTGTTGGGTTTTATGTCCTAAAACTCATAATTTGTAAACAAAGATATATTCTATTTTCAATAAAGTTATTATTGATGTTTATTCAGTAAAAATTGTTATTGAATAAAGTGAACTTTACGATCATTAATCTAAATCCAATAAACTAAGAACACTCTGGCTATAGTATGATTACTTGAACTATATGTAGAGACATAAGAGTGGATCAAGTTCAAGTATATAGTCAAAATGATCTATAGTATAAGGATAAAGCTGAGTACCTTATTCTGGGGACACTATGGATGCGGCCCACTTTTGTATATGATATAAACAATGTGATCACTAAATTGTGCATGTGGAAACATGTGAGTGGGGGCGTCCTATGCAATGAGTATTGCATAAGATCGGACCATGAAGAAAACCACTCTCACTTTATAAAGTCGTTTACTGTTGAGACTGATTTTCTTTTCATTCGATAACCTAGGTAACTCGGTTTTAATCCTGAGCTAACCATGAACACCTGTTTATTCGGAATTATCCTTAGATTTGCATGGGTGAGAGTGGCTCTAGTTCGCCGACTCAACAGGCCTCCCATTTCAGGGGTAAGACTGGGTGAATGGCTAGGGACGTGGGGTGCAAGACGGAATTCACTCCTACCCACTTTTAGGGATAGAAGAAAGGTAGTTCCCTTAAGCACTGACTCTAGGTCTTGAACAAGGGGCCCCACCCTCTCATTGGCCTGAGAGGGATTCGGTTTACTGGTTAGACCACAAACCAATTGTTCATTAGAGGATCAGTGAGACATAAGGAACAAGAAGTAACTTCAGGGGTAAAACGGTAAATTGACCCAGCTCTAGTTACGAACAACCTGTGAAGGATCGACTCACTAATCATGGTTATATCAGATGGACAGAAATATATCTATAATGAGGGGAGTGCAACTACTAGGCTATAGTGGAGTGTCCTAGTAGTTAACGAATGTTGGTTAACCAGGTTAATGAGTTTAAATCGGTTAATCTTGGATCGTTGGAGCCCATGATCTATAGGTCCATTAGGTCCCTCTGCTAGCTCATATCGGACTAAACCATAGAACAATGTGACGAGTGAGTTCGAAGTGTTCGAAATCAAATTAGGGAATATGCGTTACATATATACGATATATTTAACCGCAATTTTGTTTTATTTACGAATTAAACGAAAAGAGAGAATCTGAGATATTTAAATAAGATTTAAATATCTTAATCAATTATGTGTCGGAATTAATTGGGATTGACATTTGAATTAATATTAAATATTAATTAAATAGTTTAATTAATCATTTAATGTTACTTTAATTTGAAATTCATTATTCAAATTAATTGTTGAATTAAAATGAAGAAAGTCAAAATGTTGACTTTCATCTAATGGAAAAATCCATGTTAGTGGAATTTTGAGGTGTCAAAATTTGGTTTAACCAAACTTGCATGTTTGCCAAATAAACCCCACAAGTTTGAGTAGAATTTTGAGTGTCAAAATTTGGTTAACTCAAACATGCATGCTTGCCACATAATCCCAAACATTTGAGTGGAATTTTAAGTGTCAAAATTTGGTGATCTCAAGTTTGCATGAACATGCAAACTTGACTCTTTAAATAGGGTGATCATGATACTTGGAGGGGATTCTTCATCTTGATGAAAAACCTTGAGAAAAACTTCTCACAAACACTCTCTTTCCCATATACAAAATCCCTCCCAAGTTTAGTCACTCACCGGATTCCACAATCCCGTTCTAAGGCCGGAGGATAGTGGAGAACACTAGTGGTGGTTCGAAACCGGTTCGTGAGGCAAAAGGAGTTTGAACTACAAAAGGTTAGTATTTAAACTCATTAAGTTTTAATACTTATGAACATGCTTGTAATTTACAATAATTGATGTTCTAAAAGTGCTTAAGATCCAAATTGCTTCCGCATGTGTTATATTAACTCCAACATGCTCTAGATTTACACATTTAAAATAAAATTCTTAAATCAAATCAACAACATTTAAGAAACAAAAAATAAACAAATTGACGAAAATTAGGAAATAAAACCATGCCTATATTAACCTAAGACTAGTAAGGAAAATAAATGTAACAATTCGATTTTTTCATTTTTGTCTGATTGGATTAAGATTTTATTTTATTTCTATATATGACAAGATATTATGTTATGCATATATTATCGCGGAAGTGCAATTTTCAACAAGAAAGTTATTACCTAAAAATAAAATAAATAATTAAATGTAATCTCCCAAAAATAGAAGGGTTCGTGTTGGACTTTTATTAGGTAACAGAAACATTCCTATTTGTGTGAGTTTCCTTATTCTAAAACTCCTAGAATGAGAATGTTCATATTATTTTTATATTCCTATGCCCAACCTTTTACCTCCTTTGACAAAGATTTTCTCTCTAAACTTTCCTCCGGAACCTTGGGGATGCTCTTCGGAGGAAGAATCGGATAAGGAGGGCAAAGTTTTTGGAATAGGGTCGAGCCGCAGACGCACACCCAGCAGCTCCGGCGGCTTCGCACGCGTACACAGTGCGGGTCGGCTCGCACGTGTACGAAATCGGCTCGGTTCCGTCAATTCCCGCAGCTCGACTTGGCGGCTTAGTTGGCCGGCTCGGCAACTAGGTTTAGCGGCAAGGTATCACTATAATATATCGATTCCAAGGTTTTTGGCCCTTCCGAAGCTGTTTCTACCCTTAGTTTTACCATCCGAGGTCAGTATGGTCCCTAAACGTTAAAGACAGCTTAGGTCGGAGGTTTATTTTGATAAATAGTATGAGGTTTAGCTAGGGTACCTTATGAAAGGTTCTAAATTCTTATGTGGTTATCATAGGGCGTATTTAGCCGCTGGGATTAGCTCGTTGAGAGTGACTTCAATCAAGACCATCAAGGTAAGTGACCTTACTGTTGAAGTTAGCTTTCGACGTGTTGTATGATGGTGCGTGCCCTGTGGCTCCTGCATGCACCATATTTTATGTGATATGATTATGTGATGTATAGATTGTGTTGGTCGTAGATTGTGTATGTTATGTGATGTATGAACTTGTGTTGACTGTTGACTGTTTATGTTATGTCATGAATGAGATGTTAGTATTATATGCCATGAATATGTTGATTGATGCCATAGATACACATAGAATTATCGAGTCATGTCATGAGATGTTAGTATTATATGCCATGAATATGTTGATTGATGCCATAGATACACATAGAATTATCGAGTCATGTCATGAGATGTTTATGCAACTGGAATGTTTATGTAATATGCCATGCAATGTAAGTTATGTGAGATGCCATGTGATGTAAGAAACGTAAATGCGATGTTAGCACTGCTTATGTAATGCCATGTTATGTGAGATGCCATGTGATGTAAGAAACGTAAATGCGATGTTAGCACTGCTTATGTAATGCCATGTTATGTGAGATGCCATGTGATGTAAGAAACGTAAATGCGATGTTAGCACTGCTTATGTAATGCCATGTTAGATATGTTAAGAGACCTCATGCATATATGTATGTCACGTGCATCGGGATTCTTCCCCTTTATGATACGAAAGAATGAAATACGATATTTATGTTTGCTATGATATCATGCGGGCCCTTTTCTATTCTGTGGTATCTGGCTACGTGTAACACATTGTGCCCGACCAAGTCAGGCCCAGGTGGTATGTTTATGAGCCCGCCTGGTGGCTTCATGTACACGTACATGGGCCATGTGTGAAGGAGTACCACACATCCAACCCTACCCGGAATAGAAAAGCGCCCAAGGCTATGAAAAGTTTATGAAAAGTTAGTGGCTTCATGTACAAGTACATGGGCCATGTGTGAAGGAGTACCACACATCCAACCGTACCCGGAATAGAAAAGCGCCCAAGGCTATGAAAAGTTAGGTCCCGCTCATATGTTGCATGTGTTTGCATTCCTAACCCCAACAGTGGGATGACTTACTAAGTATTTCATAAAATACTCAAGCCACGTGCTACCTACATTTTCAGGTAAAGGCAAGGCTTCAATGTACAGTTGACGGCGGAGCTAAGGACACCATGGAAGTTGGAGACGAGATATTTTTAGGAGTTTACTTTTATTAGACTATTTTAAGTTATAGCATTGAGTATTTGTTTTATTTGGATTTATTTTGAATTCAGTATTGAAAGTTTATTTTGGGAGTTTAGGTTTTGTTTTGGATTCATGAATATTTATGAAAGGCTCTTTCAAGGTTATTTATGATGAGCTTCCGCTTAATGAGATAAGTATGCATGAGTGACGTCACTAATTAGGTTAAAGAAAATTAGGGGCGTTACAATAGAAATATAGCTACCCTAGTACTGGCTCTATGGTCTTCAACGCGACGCTACCGTCTTCCATATAGGGTTATTTTGCTTGTACCTGAAATGGAAAAGTAACATATAACTTGAGTATTTTAAGAAATACTTATTAAATGACTCTATTATTGGGGTTGCAAACACATGCAACATCGGGACTATTATTTTTATCATAGCATATCATGGCTTTAAGCAGCTTTTCCATCCAAGCAAGATTGGATGTATAGTACTTCTTTACACATAACCACACGTGCGAGCATGAGTTCACCGGGCAGATTCACATACCCCCTAGGTCTGGCTTGTTAGACTAGCACTCGCTAACGGGCTCTTTGTCGAATAGCACGGAGGGAAAGAGCCATCAATACATCATGGTAAACATAATGTCGTAAATCATATATCACATTGTACGCATCCGTATCATCATAGTGGGGGAAGTACCACAATGCACGTGTCACCCAAAAATGCACGAGATCCCCATAGCTTATGATCATGGTATAATATGTGATGCAAAACAAATCTCCAAACATCTCTAATATAGTAAGTGTGTGATTTATGCTTACCTAATTCATGTGCCTTTCTTATTACATAGCTTAGCTACTATGACATTTTTTATGGAGGTTTATGCATCATAGTAACCAAATTTCATTTCATATCACTTTTATACATCGTGGCATAATCATATCATAACGTCGCTTATCATGGCATAACATAGCTTGTTAGTGTGTAACATGACATACGCTGTAATGACCCTAGATTTTTACTAACCTAAAGTCGCTACTGTCATCATGACATACTCTTTTCTACGGAAATAAACATTTAAAATTTCATCATAAAACATTGTCTTTGACTTACATGTTTGAAAACATCTTTAAAATAACATAATCAAATATTAAATAAAACAAATAAACTTTAAAAGTAAAAACATCCTATACTAACCTAAAGTCTAAGAAATGAAATATCACTATCCTATGCATGTCCCTATGGTTTTTTTTTTTTTTTTTTTTTTTT
>NW_019268599.1:237465-252906 GCF_002738365.1 Cucurbita moschata | reverse complement strand
TTGGTTTTTTTTTTTTTTTTTTTTTGTGATATAGTCGTCAGCCATACATGAGTGTCTTGCCTTTACTTGAAATAGAAGTAGCACACGACTTGAATATTTTAAGAAATATTTAGTAAGTAACCCCACTATTGGGGTTAAGGAATACAAACACATGCAACTCATGCGTAGGGACCTAACGTTGAAACCATCATAGAGGTGGCTTTCAGTCCGGAGAAAATTAGATGTGTAGTACTTCTCTACACACGACCCACGCGTGTGAGTGTGAGTCCCCAGGTGGTTTGCACCCCCTAGATCCATCATAGTCGGGCTAGTTGTTTATAATCGAACTTCCGGAGGTAAGCAAACTCCTAAGTATCATGTGAGACAATCATCATCATAGTGTACACGTCCGTACTCATGATCATAAATGGGAAATAACCTGATAATATAAACACACAATATGCATGAGGTTCTTATAGTTTTCATTTTAAATCTTTCTTATGACACAACCTTATACATCATTCACACATTACCCTAAGCAACATATATGCATTGGTTTTTATACATTCATCATCATTAGTCATCAATTAGGGTCGTGTCTTAGAAAACTCGTCATCATAACTTATGATTTCCATATATTTGAATTGTCAAAAACTCCCCTAGGTAACATGCATGCATTGGATTCTATCATACGTTTGAATTGTCCACAACTTATGATTTTCATACAGCTGATTTGTTCACCGAGTTAGATAAATACTACACAATCGCTGCCTTGCTACCACAAGAGTGTAATTGTGCCACAACTCATTCGCGAGTATGAGCACGCTAAGGGAGAGATATGTGTGCCCCACATTGTGACATGTCGTAGGCCTTGATTCGCACATTTGTCTCCCATGGATTGTGTTCGATCCTTCGAGAGTTTAAAATTCCTCTAATTAATCTCATATCGACACGTGGCACACTCAGGCGAGAAACGAGTCATGAGTTGGATGAATTGGTTCGAGTTGGTTCGGCAAGTGCAAGCCAGGTGGATAGTTTGGATCGGGTTACCCTCTGACGATGTAACGAGTGGTGCGCGCCTGATCAACTACATTTCTATTGTCATTGCTTGACATGTGCTATGCTACAGTCGGCCACGTTCCCCTAACATGTGCCACACTACCTCGTAACATTTTGATTAGGGCATTTACAGATCCCTCTTTAGAAAAAGGGGTTGAAATGACCATTCTACTCCTCCGAGTTGACTTTGACCTAATTTTCAAATTCATTTCTTTTGAGTTTCTAAAATTTTTTTAAACATTTTTTCTTTAACCTCATCTTAAAATTAAGCTTATAATACCTTCAATAAAATCTAAAAAATTCAAACTTTAAATAAAAAAGCAGAAAATTAATACTCATCAAGACTCGAGTGTTACATTACAAAATAAATAAATAAATAAATAAAGCTTTTGACGTTTAAATTTTCTTTTTAATAGTTTTTTTCTTATCCATAGCTTTCTCAATCACTAATGCTTCCTAAAGTCCAACTTGGTCCATTAGACTTAGTGGAGAAGCGACCAAAGTAGGCTCAAGCCATCTTAGTGGAGCTAAATGCAATAGTGAAACATTGTAAGCTAGCTCGAGGCCTAGCCAACTACTGTCCAAGTTCAATCTGACGCAAGTGATCCAAAGAAGGTCCTAACCTAGGTACTCAATTGCTTACAGTCACCTACGCTATCTAATATCAGCAACGTGTTACGGTCATGCTCGTCTAGGGCGCAGCCCATGGCCGCATGCCCATGACAAGCCAAACCCTTGTCATGTCTTTTCATTCTAGTGTTTTTCTTTTTGTAATTCTAGGGCGTATGACGCCTAAAAATTATCATGTCTAGGCTTGCCAGACATGAAATGCATCAGAATGTACTATAAGGGAATATGACTAGTTGTCAAATTCTCCCTACCCAAAGTTATATATGCTAAGCCGTTGTTATCTCTCTCTTGCTTGCTTATATAACGTCTCTTTCTAAAATCTCTCTCTCTCCTCGTTTTCTAAAACATTCTTTTATAATCGAGGCTAGAGGCTCGATTATACGTCGCTTGGTCGTAGGCGACGCAAGAACAAATTGGCTTAGCTCACTTATCGTTGGAAAGGGAGTGCCGCACAATCGCTAGTCCACTGCCTTCAAAAGTGTGATTGTGTCACAACGCAACATCACCACTCCAATTAGAAACGAAAAGAAAAGAGATAAAAAACTTGAACCCATCAATGTTGGGGCTCTTTTTTCAAGCTCGAATCATTGACCTATAAAAGAACCAACCGGAAGATTTGATCACGACATGCATATTAGCCTTAGCCAATCACTAGATGTGTCGGTGTGAAACCAGCAGCTTGTCCCTCTACTAACCTTCAAATCATCAACTCACCAACAAAATCTTCATTTCCTATCAAATCCCATTAACCAAGATCATTTCATTTGCTTGAGATAAGCAAATTAAGTGAGAAATATTATATTAGACATTGGGTGATTAAAGTTTTCAAAGGCAAGATGGATTTAGAGATTGGAAAAAATAAAACCCAATGCTTTTTTTTTTCTTCTTCTAATTCTTTAACACAATAAAGTCAGTGCTCCCCACTTGATGGCTAAGTGGGCTATGCCCACCAAATAGGATATCAAGTGCTATTTTTCAAGAGTTGCTATCAAGCTCGGATCTTCATCGATAGAGCTCTCTCGACTTAGATGTGCATGGCTTTAGCTAATGGCTCAAGGGTTGCCTACCATCTAATTTGAAATCTTGTGTATGTCTGTGTGAAAAGTACGTAGGATCCGATCTCAAACCCCCCCTCAATAACTAAGATTACTCAGGTTTGGTCTAATCCATTCCTCTCGTACTAGGGTTGGCTAGAAGCTGGAGGCGAAGGAGGCATATATGCTCACTACAAAATCTGTATCTCCACGTGTCGTTTCAAACATTAAAAAAAAAAAAAATAATTAGTTTTATGTTATGTATACTGGTTAACACGTGTATCAACTTATAAATAATCCTTAACCACTAACAACCACAATGTATAGAGTCAAACAGTATAGATTTATTAGATACAATTGTAAGGTGAATAATATAATAGTGTAACCAACCATCAACTTCTACTTTGTTCCACTTAGCTTTATTCTATTCCTCGAGTTTCCACTACAATAACTGCCACGAGTCGAGCTCGTAAAGGCTATAAATACAAACCAATCCCAAAGCATTTGTATTGCCTTGTGAGAAATCACTCAATAGTGCTTCAAAATTAAACACTTTTTTCTCTCCCTATTGGGTAAGATTTCAATAGGTCATTTATCAAATGGGGGATGCTTTAGAGAAGACAAAAACAAAGAGCAAAGAAATAAATTCCATGTATGAGGACACATCTGTTGATTGGAGAGGCCGACCGTGCACCTCTAACAAACATGGTGGAATGGCTGCCGCTGCCTTTGTTCTTGGTCTGTTTTTTGGTGTTTGAAACAGAGTTTGGTTTCGGTTTTTATGTTTTTAATTTGTGTTTTGTGTGTTTATATGGTTTGTTGTGGCTCAGGGCTTCAAGCATTTGAGATGATGGCTATAGCAGCAGTTGGGAATAATCTCATTACTTACGTTTTCACTCAGATGCATTTTCCTCTCTCTAAATCTGCTAACGTTGTTACCAACTTTGTTGGAACTGTTTTTTTTCTGTCTCTCCTTGGTGGCTTCCTGTCCGATTCTTATCTTGGCAGCTTCCGAACTATGCTCATCTTTGGCTTCCTCGAGCTATCGGTAAATTCCCGTCTAAATCATTGTTTTCAACGGAGCAAACAACAATCATATTGTTATTTTGACCATAAATGCAGAGGATCATTGGGAGATGAGTCCAATAACTAGCCACTAATTTAGCAGTTGATTATGAGTTTATAAATAAGAAATACATCTCTACTAATACGAGACTTTTTCGAAAAACAAAAATAAAAGTCATGAGAACTTATGCTTAAACGGAACAATATCATACCATCTTCAAGAGTTAGTGGTTCCTAACCCAACTCTTCGTAATTTTATTTTTGGTCTTTTGATAAAAAAAATTATATCTCACGATTCGTTGGGAGGAGAGAATGAAACATCCTTTATAAGGGTGTAGAAACCTTTGCTTAGCATACACGTTTTAAAAACTTTGAGGTGAAGTTCAAAAAGAAAAATCCAAAAAAGATGATATCTACTAGCGGTGGACTTAGGCGGTTATATAGTATCTCTTACTTAATATTTATATGAACTTACAAAAATTTTGAAGTTGGTGATGAAGAAGTGAATCTAGGAAGAGCTGAATAGTGGATTAATATATAATTGCAGGGATTTAGTCTTCTAACAGTGCAAGCCCATTATCCAAGGCTGAGGCCACCAGCATGCGACATGGGAACAGGGCAACAGTGCATGGAGGCGAAAGGGTACGAGGCATTAATGCTGTTCACAGCGCTGTATTTGGTGGCATTGGGAAGTGGGTGTTTAAAACCCAACATAATATCACATGGGGCTGACCAATTTCGAAGACAACACCCAACCCAATTCCAAAAGCTGTCCACTTTCTTCAATTGTGCTTACTTTGCCTTCTGCACTGGCGAGCTCATTGCTTTGACACTCCTTGTTTGGGTCCAAACCCACTATGGCATGGACGTTGGCTTCACCGTATCCACTGCTGCCATGCTTCTTGGCTTGATCTCATTGCTCGCTGGCACCTCCTTCTTTAGAAACAGCCCTCCTCGTGGCACCATCTTCACCCCCATCGCTCAAGTAATTAATTATCCAATTTCAAACATTCACCAAAGTTTTTATTTTTTATTTTTTTTTTAATTTTTAATTTTTCCTTTCTGCTGATAGGTTTTTGTAGCTGCATTTGTGAAGAGGAAGCAAATCTGTCCTTCCAATTCGGAGATGCTGCATCGAAGTCAAAACGGCGTCGTTAAACTTCTCCATACCGACAACTTCAGGTGTGTTTCTCAAAATCTAATTATGTTTTTCTTGCTATTTTTGTCTGTTTTTGTTCTTTTAACTATTTATTAGTATTTTTTTTTTTAAAAGTTTTAAATAAAAAATTAAATTTTTAATCAAATTTATGAGACAAAACAAATTTATATTAGGATACAGAGCCCCATAACTATTTCGAGCAAAAATTGTATAAATCTATGGCAGATATTTCGTAAAAATAGTACACATCTCATAAATTTGGTAAACTGAAAATATATATATCTCATTAGTCAGTTATATTGGATAGATAGGTAGATTATACATATATTTGATAGATTATATTGTAAATTATATATATATATATCCCATTAGTGAGACGTCTAAATATACTTTCTTATTTCTGTACTATCTGTGTCTTGAAGTGAGCAATAAAATCTTTAGCTAATATTGTTTATCAATAAAATCCTCGATAAAGATTTAGTTTTAAGTATACAATATTTTTTCTTGAATTTTCACTCTTGTTCTTTGTGTTCATCGAGTGTATGCGTTGTTGTGCAGTGTTAACAAGTTCAAGTGGTTAATGGTAAACATGATGTATATTTACAGATTCCTTGACAAAGCTTGTATAAAGAGTGAAGAAGGGAGAGTTGGAAGTGAAGAGAGTCCATGGAAGCTGTGCACGGTAACACAAGTGGAACAAGTCAAAATAATTCTATCACTTATTCCTATATTTGCATGCACCATAATCTTCAACACCATCTTAGCACAGCTCCAAACATTCTCAGTTCAACAAGGAGCTGCCATGAACACATCCCTCACCAACTCCTTCCAAATCCCCCCTGCTTCCCTCCAATCCATCCCTTACATCATCCTCATCTTCCTCGTCCCGCTCTACGAAACCGCCTTCGTCCCCCTTGCCCGCCGCATCACCCACACCAACTCTGGCATTTCCCCTCTCCAACGCGTCGGCACAGGCCTCTTCGTTGCCACATTCTCCATGGTCTCCGCGGCATTAGTTGAGAAAAAGCGTCGAAACTCCTCCATCGTTGGCTCATCCCTCTCGATCCTCTGGATCGCACCGCAATTCATCATTTTCGGCATCTCGGAGCTCTTCACTGCGGTCGGTCTGGTCGAGTTTTTTTACAAGCAATCCGTGGAGGGGATGCAGTCGTTTTTAACAGCCATGACTTATTGCTCCTACTCGTTTGGCTTCTATTTGAGCTCTTTATTGGTGTCGCTTGTTAATAAGATCACTGGTGGGGCTTCGGGTGGTGGGTGGCTTAGCCATAATGACCTAAACAACGACAGATTGGATCTGTTCTATTGGTTGCTGGCGGGTCTCAGCCTTGTCAATTTCTTCAACTATCTCTTTTGGGCCAATAGATATTCTCAAGAACATGAGGCTCAAGACCTTGAAAACCCGACCTCCAAACCTTCCTAACTCGTAGATGTTTTTAGCGGTTAGAAGTGTTATCTACTTATCTATCTATTAAATATAATCATACAGAAGTGTAGCTATTTACGATTTATGATGATGCTATGATTACGATAGAGTTGACATAAGCAAAACACGACGGTGATAGTGATAGTAATAAACATATATTATAGATTAGTGTGCGTGATGATGAGTGTGTGCGTGGTAGTGATGATCATGATTCATGTGTGGAAGGAGGACCCTAAAGGAAAAGCAGTGGGAATGGATTGTGCTTTTTTGGTTGGTTTTTAACGATCTCTTTCATTTGCCCAATCCCAATAGTAGGATTTTGCTTTACTTTTATATTTTAAATTAGTAATAATGATCAAATGACGGGTAAAAATTAATGTTAATTACAAGACGGGTGCTATACATCTATCAACAAATTACAAAGGCCCAAAATATAAAGATTGATTGATGCTCAAGTCCATCCTTTTGTGACTGTCCAGCTCTCAAACGTTTCTCCACCTCGACTAGCACCTATGAACACTTTAAAAAAATTAGAAAATGGGTGAGTATAAAAATACTCAATAAGCAACATACTTGTAGATTCTCATCATATCATTAACCTAGTAGGTATCACGGTTTTTTCTCTAGACTTTGAGAAGTTTGAACCTAATTTTACAATTACCTGAGCTTTTGGAAAAGCCTCAAAGTTGAGTGGTTCTTATGACCGTCACAAACCCACTTTGGGGTCTAGAGGTGGTAGTTTTCATGACTATCAGAAACCCAATCTAGGTTTGTGGTTTTCAACAATGAATGACCGATGTCCTAGGTTGGGGCGGTACCTAACAAAATTCGTTCGAATAGTATGATATCTAGCTGGTTTGAACATTATTCATGGAAGGTTAACGGGGAATCCTTCCACAAGGCCATAGAGTCTGTCATGACTCGATTTTTTCGTCTTCGAATTTTAGAATGTGACTAAAAAGACGAAGGCTAAATCAAATAAAAATAAAAGTAAAATAAAATGACAGATAAAAATTTGATAATATTTAAATTATGAAAAATAAAGTCTAGAAAAAAAATTAAATACAAAAATAAATCCAATTACATTGTTCAAAATATTAGGGATGGGGAATACTATTATAAAACAAAATACAAAAGACTCCAAAATGTAAAAGTATATTGATGCTCCGGAATGCCCCTCTGGCAGCCTACGAACTCCCAAAAATGAAAGGGGAAAGGAGTGAAAATAAAAATACTCAGTAAACAACCTACTTCTAAGCTATCCTCATATCCTTAACCTAGTAAGTATCCACGAACTTTACTCTGGGCTCTAGGAAGTTCGGCCTTAGGTTCTAATGTTATTTGAGCAACAGGGTACCTTGACGTTTCGAGTGGGTCTTTGAAGTGAAGCATATCTCTTGGGGTCTATCCTAGTATTTCAATCTTTCATTTCTACGACTTAAGTGGCTTGCCTTACTTATGCAGTCAATGACTAGTGTCCTACATTGAGGCGTGGCCTCATAAGCTGCAAGACAGTATGGCTGGATTTGAATCTGAACAACAATCTGAACATCATCTATGAGGGTTAGCTGACTAGTGTCCTATATTGAGGCGTGGCCTCATAAGCTGCAAGACAGTATGGCTGGATTTGAATCTGAACAACAATCTGAACATCATCCATGAGGGTTAGTTGACGAACTTTCCCACGGGGCCATAAAATCACCAAAGTTTGGGGGAAGCGATCCCCCATGTACTCGTTAGCTACTAGGTCAACTCAGGTCCCTCGCTCAGGGATGGGTTTACAGCACAAGGGTCCTATTCATGAGACCCCTGACCATTTCCACTAGGTTGGGGCACATGTTGCGGTACCATGAACGATGACGCCTAACTCTACGATACGAAATCGGAGTAAAGTCTCATTCCACTAGGTTGGGGCACATGTTGCAGTACCATGATCGATGACGCCTAACTCTACGATACGAAATCGGAGTAAAGTCTCAACAATAGCTACTAGATGGAAATGTAGTGGACAGACTAGTGACACTTTTCACACTATTATAGTCTGATGAGCTACCTTGGTTGTTCTTAGTTGTCATTGGAGGTATGCTAGGTTCTTAGGGGCGTCTAGACATTTTAAATCTCATCTCTTGTTTACAGAATATTCCGGGATAGTTCTTTGGGCCAAACCAATCTCTAGGTGCACAAACATCTAAACTTCTTATTGCTCACAATTATGGGGTGCAAGGTCTACTGGAAACATACTGACTTGGGTCAACATGTAAATCACACTAGCTAGAGTGCCTAATCTGAACTAAGTTCTCTCGTGCATGTTTTACTAAGAAAATATTCTCGATCCACTAATCACGTCTATGATTTAAACTTCACCTTAGTCATATCTGAGGTATGAGAAGATCTATTGGATTCTTAAGACAACTAGGTGGCTTAACGCAGACTTCTAGCTCCTAGCTGCTCTATTATGACTACTCGAGTCTTTCTTAGACTGGGAGCACTAGGGTCTACAACTTCTGACCGTTGCTTACGATCCTAAGGTGCTTAGTCTACTGGAGGCATCCTGACGTAGGTCATCGTCTAACCAACCTAACTCTAATGCCCTAGCTCTGTGCAGATAAGCACGCTCGACAAGGAGAAAATATAGTTAAACACCTGAAGCTAACACATATTATATCATGCACACATACAAGCAAACAAACTCACTCAGAGCACAGATCACAGATCACAATAGTCCATTCTCCTTTCTAACACAGTAGAAAGCATATAAAATAACATTCATTACAAATCTCATCATAGGGCCATTTTTGTAATTTCTTACATCATGCATAATGTACTCATCCATATTGCCCAACTCGATTTTAATCATGCATATTCTCTTTCTATCTTAGCATAATACATAACACAACATGTTTCTCGAAAATCTCAACCTAAGGACAAAAGGGTAATTTTACTACAACATACATACAATTCATACTCATTGAAAAACGTCCTTCCATAGTCTTAACATGCATTTTCTAGCAACCTAAGGTAAGGAATGCTCGCATGCTAGCACGTTTTAGTGATCCCTACAAGTATTACTTGCTAAAAATCTGTGTAGTTACTTGGATGACACGTGCCTTCCTGAGCTAGCTTTACCGCGTGTTAGAAGCTCCAAACTTCTTGAAATCTCACTGGTAGGTCCTAAATCAAGTTAAATTAAGATGAATATCGAAATCGGAATGAAAAATAATCAAATAGAGGTTGAACGGTTCAAAAATGACCTTCCACGCACCACTCACACGTGAAGGGTTGGTGTTTTGCTCTTTCCCTGGTACTATTCTTTAGAGTTTTTTCATAGTCTCATGGTTTCTTAAGTTCTTGCCTGAAGGTTATTCTGGTATAACAATGCTTAAGTCCTCAAACTCATAGGTCAAGTATATGTGAATTTCTCATAACGGCTTGCCTAGGTCTTTATAAGGATCCTAACATAAGTTCTTGAAGTACTTAGGCAAACTATGGATCTTTACTAGAACCCTTTTGTAACATCTCAAAGTAAAGGTATTTACTAAGAATAAGCTGTCCAGGTAAGATACAAAGGATTAAAGGAAAAGAATTAAGAGATTAAAGGAATGACAAGGATCCTAAGTAAGTCACTCCTCTGTCCTATCTTAACAAGTAATTTTAAAGAGTTAAAAGCCTTTGGAGAAGGATTGGAAAGGAAAAAGTGCATAAAGAACAAAAAAGATGGTTTTTTTCAATTTTTAAGGAATTTTCTACATTTTTAATTCCTTATCCAGAAGGAAGAGAATAATTACCGAAAAGGGATAAAAAAAAATTTTAGAAAAAGTTGGAATTTTACAGAATAATAATAATAAAATAATAAAAAAGTCAAATTACAAACATGTCCCTAAAGTTCCACATAATTACTAAACTGCCATTGAAGAAAAAATTTGGCTCCATAATAGTTGAGCTGAACAAAAACAATGGTACCTTCTCATCCCGTTGGATTGAGCTATAATTTTGATATGTTCAACCAGACTTGAAATTTTTTAGATCTAATGGTTGATTTAAAATAAATATGGGTAGCACTAGTAAATATTTGTGATGCAAATTCCAGACAAATTTAAAATTAAAAAAAAAAAAGAGAAAGAAAATTAAGCACAATTCTAGAACCATCAATGCTGGTGCAAGCTTGATCTATAAATAAGAAGTTCTGCAAATGTTTTAAGACAAGAATGGAGCGATGAGAATCTGTAAAACTTGAGTTAGAAGCTTTTAGATTATAAATTTTTTTTGTTCGGGTTACTTTTAAATTTAAGGGCTATGGTTAATCATTTTCCTTCCTACCAATTTGTGCACGTTCCATATGGGATTTTCAACAAGTTTCATGAAGAAATCGAGTCCTGAAAAGCTCTTGAATCAGCTGCCTAACAAAAAGTTCTTAGATTTATTCCGGCGAAAAACATGTTTTTCGGCGAATTTTGGAAGACTATAACTCGAGCTACAAACCACAAAATAGTATGAAATTGGTCTCTATGTCTTCTTTGAAACTTCATCAACATTTTGTGAAGAAATCAAGTCCATTTGAGGTCTATATAGAGTTGTACAATGGCAAAACCGAGGTATATGATAAGTAAAAATCGTGATGTTCCAACCACCAAGGAAGAATTGAAGCCCAAAGTCAAAAGGTCAAACTTTGACCAATAAAAGTCAAAGGTAACCATATATGGTCCTTTCTACATTTCTTTTATCAATTTCAACCCCTCCTAATTTGGTTCTCCTAAATTTCTTTATGGTTCCTAAAACTAGACTCAAAGATGAATCTAATAAAGAAAATTCGGAATATTTCAGATACTGAAAGCTATAGAATGTTGGTCTCAAATGTAGACGACGAAGTAAGTAGCTATCTTGAACTTTTCTTAGGAAATACTTGTAGGAATCGCTTGTATTTCTGTATGAATTCTCAAATAAGTATGAAAAATATGATAGAAAATCATCAAGAACCAAGAGTTAAGGCTATGGACTAATCAAATTGCTCGGGTATTTAAGTAATGTCAAAACAACCCGCTAGATGAAATCCTATAAAATTTTAATTCTAAATATATTATGGGTTGTTAAGATTATATATGAAATTTAGTGGTTATTGGATAATTGGACAAGGATAAGTAGCTAAATCAAACGGTGTAAAATGATCATAATGCCCCTAAGGTAATCTACGTACGATTTATGAGCCAGATGATCTTCAAATGCTATGAAACTTTGTATTATACCTTATTTTATGATGTTTGATGATGTTGTGAAGTTTGAAATTCATTAGAATACATTAAGTAGCTAAACTAAGAATTATGAGTAAAATGATCAAAATGCTCCTAGGACTCCTTTTTGATATTTTAAGGTTTAGACATGCACCAAATGACTTGCTACTTCTTATAAGGTCTATTCCTAAGGACATGAATATATATATATATATCTCATAATATGATATGAGAATGACATGATATATGTCATGGTACAATATGTTTGATGAATTGATATGTCTACAATATGATATGTTAAAAACATGTTTGAGATATGTTATGTGACTATTATGATACATGATATGATATGATATGAGCGTGATGTGATTGTTATGTTTGAAAGCATGGGCACGTTATGATATAATATGTGTGACATGACTGATATGATATGATTGACATGCAAAACGACGAACTAGCATGAAATACAATCTTGACATACGCATGCAAGATACGATAAATAATATGATAAACGATATGAAAAATGATATGACAAAATAATATGATATGAAGGAAGAAGCTAGCAGGGTTGTATCAATTGAAATGAAAATGGAAAAATGTTGGGACCTCATGCATTGGGGGATACCCCTTATCCTTCATGATAGTGCGAACGCATATGATACGAGACAAGGGAACGATCATTATGTTTACCATAATGCTGTCATGACAGTCGCTATGCCTAATGGGTGTCTAACATTAACAACTACTAGAGAATGCTTGCCAGACCGAAAGGGGTCTAGTTCGAACCAACTGGTGGATCCTTACTCACACGTGTAGACTATGTGTAGGAAAATTAAATACACATCCAAATTGTCCGTTAGCATAGCTGCTGTAGGAACATAGGCATTATAATAGGTCCCAATCATGAAATTGTATGTGTTTGCATTTAACCCCAATAGTGGGGTCACTTATTGAGTATTTCTTAAAATACTCAAGGCACGTGTTATTCCTATTTCAGGTAAGACAAGACATCCCTGTACGGCTGACGACAACATCGCAATTCGAGACCATGGCACATGCATAGGGTAGATGCATTTATTCTTCTAGTTTTAGGCTAGAGCATTATGTTTTTAATTTAAATGTTTATCTATTTTTATTTAGTCCTTCATTGTTTCATTTTAATGACATTTTCGAACATGTAAGTCCATGACAGTGTTTAAGATAAAGTTTATGTTTTATGAATAAGTTTGAATGAACTATTTCCGCACTCAATGTTCATGATATGTATACAGTAGCGACCTTTGATTAAGTAGAAAATTTAGGGTTGTTACAGGTTTACACGATGACCGAGGTTAGTAAGTTTCCAATCGACAATGCACCTAAGGATCGAGGAGCTAGCCCTGAGTGTCTTGGAAACATGAGATGAGATTTAAACTGCCGACGCTCCTAAGAACTTAGTCTACTTCAACGACAAAAGACGACTAAGAAAATAGCAGTATGACGTTATAATGAGAGTCTCTACCTCTTATCCCCTCCAATACACCCTTAGTGTGCGCCCTACCTAGTGGTAGTAGTACACGTATCATCGATTCAGGCCTAGGCCAAATAGTGTAGCGCATCGAGGTAATATAGGTGCCACTTTTGTGTGTGAAATGGCCAGGGGTCTCTTCAATAGGACCTATGAATTGTAAACTCATCTTGAGAGAGGGCGAAGCACCATGCAAATAACCTGCAGTTGGGCGGCACAATGGGTCGCTCCCCCAAGACTTAGAGTGACTCTATGGCCTGATAGAAGGGTTGCTAGCTAATCTTCCATGGATAATAATGATGTTTAGACCAACTAGATACCATACTGTCCTAAAAGATTTTATGAAGGAGCGTCTCAACCCAGGATACTGAATGTTCATTGTTGTGGCAATGCAAGCTATTTTATTCTAGAGATGGAAAAGTAGTTTACTCCAAAGATGAGATTTGTCGTCCCATAGACTCACGATGCCAAAAATGGATGAACCACCACCTTGAATCCAGAATGGGTTTGTGATTAGCTAGAACCGCTTGAAACCTTGAGGTTATCCTAGATGCTTAGATAGCAATTGAGACAAGGATCGAACTTCCTAAAGCCTAGAGTAAAGTATGTGGATACCTATTATGTCAAAGATACGATGGTAGCCTACAAGTAGATTGCTTACGAGGTAATTTTATACTGGCCACTTTTCCTTCTTTTTTTTTTTTTCACTTGCTTGCAGGCTACCGATCGAGGTAGAGGAGCATTGAAAGATGTGCGGTCATAGAAGGGGTCATTTCGAAGCCTCTGTTTATCTTTGTATTTTGTTTCGTGATTGTACTTCAAACCTTTTTACCCATTTGTAATAAATTCAAACAACGCCATCTTCTAATTGGATTTTGTTTTCTATTTAATTTTTGTGTGTTTGCATTAATTTGCTTTAAATGTTATCCTATTTTTATCTTTTATTTTATTTTCATTTTGTTTTAGTCTGTTTTCTTTAGTTACCCTTCCATATTCAAGCCTCAAAAGTTGGGTAGTAACAGTTCTTCAGTAAAGTCCAAAAAAAATGTCCTTTGGGTTTGCATTTTTCAATCCAACAGTGAAGTCAAATTATTAAATATTATTAAATATTTTTACGTTTAAAACTTTTTCAGATAAAGATAATGGTCCTATGTACAGACCATAATATCAACTAAAGAGCCCATGAAATCAAGTTATGACAATTCGATTTTCTTATTTAAAAGAAAAAGTAGGTTGGTTATAATCACAATGTTCAATGGGCTTTAACCATAAATTTTAACCTTTTCTATTTGTTTCTCACTATTTTAATTTATATTGACATATTTTAATAACTTTACATGTTTGTTATGTCATAAAATTAAGACCTAAAACCATTAACAAAATCTATTGAGCTTAGAAAATAAAAGAAAAATTAGGAACACCGATACTAGATGTTAAAATGATGCATCTACAATTTCTTTAACGATCTTATAAGAAATTGCAAGACACTTTCAGGAATAGTATCATACAGACTCATGAATATGATACACTTATTTATGCATGAGAAAATTTTAGATATCGCAGGAGTATGCCTTCATTTATAGATATCTCTCAACATTTTCTCTTAAAATATATATATATATATATATACACATACAAATGAAGTATTTGAACTATATTTCTATAAGATTAGATCATTCCAAAAGTACACATTTATTATATGTTCAAAGTTTGGCTAAATTTATAGCTCACTACAAACAAGTGGTATTATGCCCTTTTAGTAGTCAAACTAACTTTTGAACTAAAAAAAACCTTTTTCTTTTTAAGCTTTTAACAATCTGACATTTTTAATTATACTTTAAATATCTTATTAAACGAATAACTCAAATCTTTTAAAACTTAAACTTAAGCTTTTTCGGATTGAAATATTGAATTATAAACGACAACGAATCTCCATAATCAATTTGATTTTTGTTTCTCAAAAAATTTTATACCAATAAAGATAATGTTTTATTTATATACATATAATCTCTTATTTATTTTCAACCTACATCAAAAGTTACAATAACATTTCATGTAGCTATCAAAGATTTCTTTCTTGATAACATCTTTAGAAAAAATAAAATGAAGGGCAATTGTCAAAAGTAAATAAGATAACGATCATAAAAGTATACTTTGAACGAGAAAAAAGAGAATTTGTTCTAATTCAAACTGATAGGCTATACCTTTTAAGTGATCGAACCCTTGAACTTTTTTACTTTAACAACATACAATCCAAGAATCATATTCCCAAGAAACTAAACATCAAAAAAAAAAAAAAAAAAAAAAAAAAAAAAAAAAAAAAAAAAAAAAAAAAAAAA